>NW_026961160.1:0-120231 GCF_963924245.1 Chroicocephalus ridibundus | reverse complement strand
GGCCATCACGAGAGCAGGAGGAAGAGGCAGAACCAGAGATAATTACTCGATCCCTATCCTTGAGTGAGCTGCGGGATATGCGAAAAGATTTCAGCCGACTTTCAGGCGAGCACATTGTCACCTGGCTGCTCCGGTGCTGGGATAATGGGGCCAGTAGCCTGGAATTAGAGGGTAGGGAGGCCAGGCAGCTGGGATCCCTGTCTAGGGAAGGCGGCATTGACAAGGCAATTGGGAAAAAGACCCAAGCCCTCAGCCTCTGGAAACGACTCCTGTCAGGCGTGAGGGAGAGGTACCCCTTCAGTGAGGATGTTGTATGTCAGCCAAGCAAGTGGACTACCATGGAAAGAGGTATCCAGTACCTGAGAGAATTAGCCGTGCGGGAGATGATTTATTATGACTTGGACAATGCCGACTTACCCACAGACCCTGATGAGGTGCGATGCACAAGGCCCATGTGGCGGAAGTTTGTACGGAGCGCACCATCGTCATATGCCAACTCCCTGGCAGTAATGGAATGGAAAGGTGAAGAGGGACCAACAGTGGATGAGGTAGCTGGCCGGCTCCGGCGATATGAAGAAAGTCTCTCTTCCCCCCTTGTCTCAGCTGTGGAGAAATTGTCGCGGAAGGTCCAGCAACTTGAAGAGAATATGTTCTATTCCCCACCTGCACGGGCCAGCATCTCAGCTATTAGAAGCAGGCATTTCCCCACTCAAGAGAGAGAGTACAGAGGGTACACACCACGAGGCACCCTGTGGTTCTACCTGCAGGACCACGGAGAGGACATGAGGAAGTGGGATGGACGACCTACTTCGATCCTGCGGACACGGGTACAGGAGTTGCAAGGAAGGACAACCACAAAAGGGGATCCCTCCAGGAAAAGTGCCGCCCCAGTTTCCAGTGGGCCGTTCCCCAGACAAAGCAGAAGGCCTGATCTTGCTTCTGATCCTCTTGAAGGAACTTCCAAGTCATTTCTGCAAGAAGTGAGTAATGGATACTATGACGAGTATTAGGGGGGCCCTGCCTCCGGCCAGGTGGAGGAAAGGGACAACCGGGTTTATTGGACGGTGTGGATTCGATGGCCTGGCACATCAGACCCACAGGAGTATAAGGCTCTAGTGGACACGGGTGCGCAGTGTACTTTAATACCATCAAGCTATAGAGGGGCAGAACCCATTTGTATTTCTGGGGTGACAGGGGGATCCCAAGAGTTGACTGTACTGGAGGCAGAAGTGAGCCTAACTGGGAATGAGTGGCAAAAGCATCCCATTGTGACTGGCCCAGAGGCTCCATGCATCCTTGGTATAGATTACCTCAGGAGAGGGTATTTTAAGGACCCAAAAGGGTACCGCTGGGCCTTTGGCATAGCTGCTTTGGAGACAGAGGAAGTTAAACAGTTGTCTGCCTTGCCTGGTCTCTCGGAGGATTCTTCTGTTGTGGGGTTATTGAGGGTCAAAGAACAACAGGTGCCGATTGCTACCACAACGGTGCATCGGCGACAGTATCGCACTAACCGAGACTCTCTGATTCCCATCCATGAGCTGATTCGTCAACTAGAGGTTCAAGGAGTGATCAGCAAGACTCACTCCCCCTTTAACAGTCCCATATGGCCGGTGCGAAAATCTAGTGGAGAGTGGAGGCTAACTGTAGACTATCGTGGTCTGAATGAAGTCACGCCACCGCTGAGTGCTGCCGTGCCGGACATGCTAGAACTGCAGTACGAACTGGAGTCCAAGGCAGCCAAATGGTATGCCACGATTGATATAGCGAATGCATTCTTCTCAATCCCTTTGGCAGCAGAGTGCAGGCCACAGTTTGCTTTCACTTGGAGGGGCGTCCAATACACCTGGAATCGACTGCCCCAGGGGTGGAAACACAGTCCCACCATTTGCCATGGACTGATCCAGACTGCACTGGAACAGGGTGAAGCTCCAGAACATCTGCAGTACATTGATGACATCATTGTATGGGGAAACACAGCAGAAGAAGTTTTTGAAAAAGGGAGTAAAATAGTCCAAATCCTTCTGAACGCTGGTTTTGCTATAAAGCGAAGTAAGGTCAAGGGACCTGCGCAGGAGATCCAGTTTTTAGGAATAAAATGGCAAGATGGACGCCGTCAGATTCCAATGGATGTGATCAACAAAATAGCAGCTATGTCTCCACCAACTAGTAAAAAGGAAACACAGGCTTTCTTAGGTATTGTGGGTTTTTGGAGAATGCATATCCCAGATTACAGTCAAATTGTAAGCCCTCTGTATCAAGTAACCCGGAAGAAGAATGATTTTAAATGGGGTCCTGAGCAACGACAAGCTTTTGAACAAATCAAACAGGAAATAGTCCATGCAGTGGCCCTGGGGCCAGTCCGGGCAGGACAAGATGTTAAAAATGTGCTCTATACCGCAGCCGGGGAGAACGGCCCTACCTGGAGCCTCTGGCAGAAAGCACCAGGGGAGACTCGAGGTCGACCCCTAGGGTTTTGGAGTCGTGGATATAGAGGATCCGAAGCCCGCTACACTCCAACAGAAAAAGAGATATTGGCAGCATATGAAGGGGTTCGAGCTGCTTCGGAAGTAGTTGGTACAGAAGCACAGCTCCTCTTAGCACCTCGACTGCCGGTGCTGGGTTGGATGTTCAAAGAAAGGGTCCCCACCACACATCATGCAACCGATGCTACATGGAGTAAGTGGATTGCACTGATCACGCAGCGAACTCGAATGGGAAACCCCAGTCGCCCAGGAATTCTGGAAGTGATCATGGACTGGCCAGAAGGCAAGGATTTCGGAATGTCACCAGAGGAGGAGGTGACGCGTGCAGAAGAGGCCCCACCATATAATAAACTGCCAGAAAATGAGAAGAAATATGCCCTGTTCACTGATGGGTCCTGCCGTATTGTGGGAAAGCATCGAAAGTGGAAGGCTGCTGTGTGGAGTCCTACACGACGGGTTGCAGAAGCCAGTGAGGGACAGGGTGAATCGAGCCAGTTTGCAGAGGTGAAGGCTATTCAGCTGGCTTTGGACATTGCTGAGCGAGAAAAATGGCCAGTACTTTATCTCTACACTGACTCATGGATGGTGGCAAATGCTCTGTGGGGGTGGTTACAGCAGTGGAAGCAGGGCAATTGGCAGCGCAGAGGCAAACCCATCTGGGCTGCTGACCTATGGCAAGATATTGCTGCCCAGATAGAGAATCTGGTTGTGAAAGTACGTCACGTAGATGCCCATGTACCGAAGAATAGGGCCACGGAGGAACATCAGAACAACCAGCAGGTGGATCGGGCCGCCAGGATCGAAGTGGCTCAGGTGGATCTGGACTGGCAACGTAAGGGTGAACTATTCATAGCTCGGTGGGCCCATGACTCCTCAGGCCATCAAGGGAGAGATGCAACATATAGATGGGCTCGTGACCGAGGGGTGGACTTGACCATGGACGCTATTGCACAAGTCATCCATGAATGTGAGACATGCGCTGCGATCAAACAAGCCAAGCGTTTGAAGCCTCTTTGGTATGGAGGGCGATGGCTGAAATACAAATATGGGGAGGCCTGGCAGATTGATTATATCACACTGCCACAAACCCGTCAAGGCAAGCGCTACGTGCTCACAATGGTGGAAGCAACCACTGGATGGCTGGAAACATACCCTGTGCCCCATGCCACTGCCCGGAACACTATCCTGGGCCTTGAAAAGCAAGTCCTGTGGCGACATGGTACCCCAGAGAGAATTGAGTCGAACAACGGGACTCATTTCCGAAACAGCCTCATAGACACCTGGGCCAAAGAGCATGGTATCGAGTGGGTGTATCACATCCCCTATCACGCACCAGCCTCTGGGAAGATAGAACGATACAATGGACTGTTAAAAACTACACTGAGAGCAATGGGTGGTGGGACTTTCAAACACTGGGATACACATTTAGCAAAAGCTACCTGGCTAGTTAACACCAGGGGATCTAACAATCGGGCTGGCCCTGCCCAATCAAAACTTCCACGTACTGTAGAAGGGGATAAAGTCCCCGTAGTGCACATGAAGAATATGCTAGGGAAGACAGTCTGGGTTACTCCTGCCTCAGGCAAAGGCAAACCCATCCGTGGGATTGCTTTTGCCCAAGGACCTGGGTGCACTTGGTGGGTGATGCGGCAGGATGGGGAAGTCCGATGTGTACCTTATGGGGATCTGATTTTGGGCGAGAATAGCCAATGAATTAGATTGTGTGCTGTTAATTGCTAAGTAACACTGTCATTGTATGTCCTCATTGCTATAATTACTATCAGTTGTACTACAAGTAAGGCACAGGGATGATGGGATAAGAACTGATCTCAACAGCTGGCGCCCAGCAGTTTCCTCAAGATCTAAATCTTCAGCCCACGGACCGCGTGCATGAGCCACACCAGGTGCACCAGCCACAAGCTCCGAAAAATACAGCATGCAACAGACCAGCACCACCCAGCATCTCACCTGCCCTGAGAGACTGTTCTAACAGATGGAGCCCAAAGCCGTGGATTAAAAGAACTCAACGGACACTTTGGAGGGATGACCCATAAACTAAGGGCATTATATGTGTGTATATATATATATATATATATAACAGGGGAAAGTGGTGGCAATTCATTGGAACCTGCTGGGCGTGGCATAGATGGTATGGAATAAGGGGTGGATAATGTCCTGGTTCCGGTGGGGATAGGGTTAATTTTCCCTGGTATTCCATGCCATGTGAGCCACGCCCACCCTGAGCTGCCGGGGGAGGGGACAGGGAGTTGCTGCTTAAAAGCGGGCTGGGGCGTCCCGGGGCCGGCCGGTCGGGAGCGGCGGGGAGCGGCGGTTCCGTAATCGCGTTTGTATATTCCCCTACCCGTGTTGTTGTTGTTGTTGTTTGCCTGTTCCCTCTGCTGTTCTGTTAAACTGCCTTTGTCCCAAACCAAGAGTCTTGCCTTTTCTTACGATCCTTCCTCTATTAGGAAGGCACGTGCGAGCGGCACGTGGTTTTTTGTTGCCATCTGAGGCTAAACCACGACAGGGAGATATAGCAGGATGTATATTGGTTTTGAGGACAACTCAATGGACAGTGTAGGGAGAAAAGTTCCTGGCTCCTTGAATGCCGTTCCTGGAGACACTGCGATCAATGAGGGAGATATGTCAAGATGTGTGTTGGTTTTGAGGACGGCTCTCTGGAGAGTCTTAGCAAAGAGGTCACAGGGATAATCAGAGCAATTCTCAGAGACACTGAGAACAAGATGGACAGTTCCCTCCTGGCACTTTCCCTGTAGGAGATACCGCAAGACGTTTCTGTAGATTGGGCACAGCGCTCTGCAGGGTGTTAGCAGAGACTTTCCCGGGACAGTGAAACCCTATGTCAGAGACACTGAGAAGAAGCCCCAATGTTCCCTCCAGGCACTTTCAGTGTGGGTGCCTTCTCCACGTGGTTCCTGGTTTCCCTGCAGCGCTGAAGAGAATGTTAGCAAAGAGGTAACCGGCACAGCGAAAACAGTACTCAAAGACAGGGAGAGCAAGCTCTCTCTTGGCACTTTGGATGTGGGACATACAGCGAGATGTTTGCTGCTTTTGCGTTTGGCTGTTGGGAGATTTACAGCACAAAGATATCTAGTTGATTTGAAGCAGTTCCGAGAAAGTCTAAACATAATCGCCACTTCTCCCTCCTGGCACTTTCCATGTGGGAGATATAGCAGGATGTATATTGGTTTTGAGGACAACTCAATGGACAGTGTAGGGAGAAAAGTTCCTGGCTCCTTGAATGCCGTTCCTGGAGACACTGCGATCAATGAGGGAGATATGTCAAGATGTGTGTTGGTTTTGAGGACGGCTCTCTGGAGAGTCTTAGCAAAGAGGTCACAGGGATAATCAGAGCAATTCTCAGAGACACTGAGAACAAGATGGACAGTTCCCTCCTGGCACTTTCCCTGTAGGAGATACCGCAAGACGTTTCTGTAGATTGGGCACAGCGCTCTGCAGGGTGTTAGCAGAGACTTTCCCGGGACAGTGAAACCCTATGTCAGAGACACTGAGAAGAAGCCCCAATGTTCCCTCCAGGCACTTTCAGTGTGGGTGCCTTCTCCACGTGGTTCCTGGTTTCCCTGCAGCGCTGAAGAGAATGTTAGCAAAGAGGTAACCGGCACAGCGAAAACAGTACTCAAAGACAGGGAGAGCAAGCTCTCTCTTGGCACTTTGGATGTGGGACATACAGCGAGATGTTTGCTGCTTTTGCGTTTGGCTGTTGGGAGATTTACAGCACAAAGATATCTAGTTGATTTGAAGCAGTTCCGAGAAAGTCTAAACATAATCGCCACTTCTCCCTCCTGGCACTTTCCATGTGGGAGATATAGCAGGATGTATATTGGTTTTGAGGACAACTCAATGGACAGTGTAGGGAGAAAAGTTCCTGGCTCCTTGAATGCCGTTCCTGGAGACACTGCGATCAATGTGGGAGATATGTCAAGATGTGTGTTGGTTTTGAGGACGGCTCTCTGGAGAGTCTTAGCAAAGAGGTCACAGGGATAATCAGAGCAATTCTCAGAGACACTGAGAACAAGATGGACAGTTCCCTCCTGGCACTTTCCCTGTAGGAGATACCGCAAGACGTTTCTGTAGATTGGGCACAGCGCTCTGCAGGGTGTTAGCAGAGACTTTCCCGGGACAGTGAAACCCTATGTCAGAGACACTGAGAAGAAGCCCCAATGTTCCCTCCAGGCACTTTCAGTGTGGGTGCCTTCTCCACGTGGTTCCTGGTTTCCCTGCAGCGCTGAAGAGAATGTTAGCAAAGAGGTAACCGGCACAGCGAAAACAGTACTCAAAGACAGGGAGAGCAAGCTCTCTCTTGGCACTTTGGATGTGGGACATACAGCGAGATGTTTGCTGCTTTTGCGTTTGGCTGTTGGGAGATTTACAGCACAAAGATATCTAGTTGATTTGAAGCAGTTCCGAGAAAGTCTAAACATAATCGCCACTTCTCCCTCCTGGCACTTTCCATGTGGGAGATATAGCAGGATGTATATTGGTTTTGAGGACAACTCAATGGACAGTGTAGGGAGAAAAGTTCCTGGCTCCTTGAATGCCGTTCCTGGAGACACTGCGATCAATGAGGGAGATATGTCAAGATGTGTGTTGGTTTTGAGGACGGCTCTCTGGAGAGTCTTAGCAAAGAGGTCACAGGGATAATCAGAGCAATTCTCAGAGACACTGAGAACAAGATGGACAGTTCCCTCCTGGCACTTTCCCTGTAGGAGATACCGCAAGACGTTTCTGTAGATTGGGCACAGCGCTCTGCAGGGTGTTAGCAGAGACTTTCCCGGGACAGTGAAACCCTATGTCAGAGACACTGAGAAGAAGCCCCAATGTTCCCTCCAGGCACTTTCAGTGTGGGTGCCTTCTCCACGTGGTTCCTGGTTTCCCTGCAGCGCTGAAGAGAATGTTAGCAAAGAGGTAACCGGCACAGCGAAAACAGTACTCAAAGACAGGGAGAGCAAGCTCTCTCTTGGCACTTTGGATGTGGGACATACAGCGAGATGTTTGCTGCTTTTGCGTTTGGCTGTTGGGAGATTTACAGCACAAAGATATCTAGTTGATTTGAAGCAGTTCCGAGAAAGTCTAAACATAATCGCCACTTCTCCCTCCTGGCACTTTCCATGTGGGAGATATAGCAGGATGTATATTGGTTTTGAGGACAACTCAATGGACAGTGTAGGGAGAAAAGTTCCTGGCTCCTTGAATGCCGTTCCTGGAGACACTGCGATCAATGAGGGAGATATGTCAAGATGTGTGTTGGTTTTGAGGACGGCTCTCTGGAGAGTCTTAGCAAAGAGGTCACAGGGATAATCAGAGCAATTCTCAGAGACACTGAGAACAAGATGGACAGTTCCCTCCTGGCACTTTCCCTGTAGGAGATACCGCAAGACGTTTCTGTAGATTGGGCACAGCGCTCTGCAGGGTGTTAGCAGAGACTTTCCCGGGACAGTGAAACCCTATGTCAGAGACACTGAGAAGAAGCCCCAATGTTCCCTCCAGGCACTTTCAGTGTGGGTGCCTTCTCCACGTGGTTCCTGGTTTCCCTGCAGCGCTGAAGAGAATGTTAGCAAAGAGGTAACCGGGACAGCGAAAACAGTACTCAAAGAGAGGGAGAGCAAGCTCTCTCTTGGCACTTTGGATGTGGGACATACAGCGAGATGTTTGCTGCTTTTGCGTTTGGCTGTTGGGAGATTTACAGCACAAAGATATCTAGTTGATTTGAAGCAGTTCCGAGAAAGTCTAAACATAATCGCCACTTCTCCCTCCTGGCACTTTCCATGTGGGAGATATAGCAGGATGTATATTGGTTTTGAGGACAACTCAATGGACAGTGTAGGGAGAAAAGTTCCTGGCTCCTTGAATGCCGTTCCTGGAGACACTGCGATCAATGTGGGAGATATGTCAAGATGTGTGTTGGTTTTGAGGACGGCTCTCTGGAGAGTCTTAGCAAAGAGGTCACAGGGATAATCAGAGCAATTCTCAGAGACACTGAGAACAAGATGGACAGTTCCCTCCTGGCACTTTCCCTGTAGGAGATACCGCAAGACGTTTCTGTAGATTGGGCACAGCGCTCTGCAGGGTGTTAGCAGAGACTTTCCCGGGACAGTGAAACCCTATGTCAGAGACACTGAGAAGAAGCCCCAATGTTCCCTCCAGGCACTTTCAGTGTGGGTGCCTTCTCCACGTGGTTCCTGGTTTCCCTGCAGCGCTGAAGAGAATGTTAGCAAAGAGGTAACCGGGACAGTGAAAACAGTACTCAAAGAGAGGGAGAGCAAGCTCTCTCTTGGCACTTTGGATGTGGGACATACAGCGAGATGTTTGCTGCTTTTGCGTTTGGCTGTTGGGAGATTTACAGCACAAAGATATCTAGTTGATTTGAAGCAGTTCCGAGAAAGTCTAAACATAATCGCCACTTCTCCCTCCTGGCACTTTCCATGTGGGAGATATAGCAGGATGTATATTGGTTTTGAGGACAACTCAATGGACAGTGTAGGGAGAAAAGTTCCTGGCTCCTTGAATGCCGTTCCTGGAGACACTGCGATCAATGTGGGAGATATGTCAAGATGTGTGTTGGTTTTGAGGACGGCTCTCTGGAGAGTCTTAGCAAAGAGGTCACAGGGATAATCAGAGCAATTCTCAGAGACACTGAGAACAAGATGGACAGTTCCCTCCTGGCACTTTCCCTGTAGGAGATACCGCAAGACGTTTCTGTAGATTGGGCACAGCGCTCTGCAGGGTGTTAGCAGAGACTTTCCCGGGACAGTGAAACCCTATGTCAGAGACACTGAGAAGAAGCCCCAATGTTCCCTCCAGGCACTTTCAGTGTGGGTGCCTTCTCCACGTGGTTCCTGGTTTCCCTGCAGCGCTGAAGAGAATGTTAGCAAAGAGGTAACCGGGACAGTGAAAACAGTACTCAAAGAGAGGGAGAGCAAGCTCTCTCTTGGCACTTTGGATGTGGGACATACAGCGAGATGTTTGCTGCTTTTGCGTTTGGCTGTTGGGAGATTTACAGCACAAAGATATCTAGTTGATTTGAAGCAGTTCCGAGAAAGTCTAAACATAATCGCCACTTCTCCCTCCTGGCACTTTCCATGTGGGAGATATAGCAGGATGTATATTGGTTTTGAGGACAACTCAATGGACAGTGTAGGGAGAAAAGTTCCTGGCTCCTTGAATGCCGTTCCTGGAGACACTGCGATCAATGTGGGAGATATGTCAAGATGTGTGTTTGTTTTGAGGACGGCTCTCTGGAGAGTCTTAGCAAAGAGGTCACAGGGATAATCAGAGCAATTCTCAGAGACACTGAGAACAAGATGGACAGTTCCCTCCTGGCACTTTCCCTGTAGGAGATACCGCAAGACGTTTCTGTAGATTGGGCACAGCGCTCTGCAGGGTGTTAGCAGAGACTTTCCCGGGACAGTGAAACCCTATGTCAGAGACACTGAGAAGAAGCCCCAATGTTCCCTCCAGGCACTTTCAGTGTGGGTGCCTTCTCCACGTGGTTCCTGGTTTCCCTGCAGCGCTGAAGAGAATGTTAGCAAAGAGGTAACCGGCACAGCGAAAACAGTACTCAAAGACAGGGAGAGCAAGCTCTCTCTTGGCACTTTGGATGTGGGACATACAGCGAGATGTTTGCTGCTTTTGCGTTTGGCTGTTGGGAGATTTACAGCACAAAGATATCTAGTTGATTTGAAGCAGTTCCGAGAAAGTCTAAACATAATCGCCACTTCTCCCTCCTGGCACTTTCCATGTGGGAGATATAGCAGGATGTATATTGGTTTTGAGGACAACTCAATGGACAGTGTAGGGAGAAAAGTTCCTGGCTCCTTGAATGCCGTTCCTGGAGACACTGCGATCAATGAGGGAGATATGTCAAGATGTGTGTTGGTTTTGAGGACGGCTCTCTGGAGAGTCTTAGCAAAGAGGTCACAGGGATAATCAGAGCAATTCTCAGAGACACTGAGAACAAGATGGACAGTTCCCTCCTGGCACTTTCCCTGTAGGAGATACCGCAAGACGTTTCTGTAGATTGGGCACAGCGCTCTGCAGGGTGTTAGCAGAGACTTTCCCGGGACAGTGAAACCCTATGTCAGAGACACTGAGAAGAAGCCCCAATGTTCCCTCCAGGCACTTTCAGTGTGGGTGCCTTCTCCACGTGGTTCCTGGTTTCCCTGCAGCGCTGAAGAGAATGTTAGCAAAGAGGTAACCGGCACAGCGAAAACAGTACTCAAAGACAGGGAGAGCAAGCTCTCTCTTGGCACTTTGGATGTGGGACATACAGCGAGATGTTTGCTGCTTTTGCGTTTGGCTGTTGGGAGATTTACAGCACAAAGATATCTAGTTGATTTGAAGCAGTTCCGAGAAAGTCTAAACATAATCGCCACTTCTCCCTCCTGGCACTTTCCATGTGGGAGATATAGCAGGATGTATATTGGTTTTGAGGACAACTCAATGGACAGTGTAGGGAGAAAAGTTCCTGGCTCCTTGAATGCCGTTCCTGGAGACACTGCGATCAATGTGGGAGATATGTCAAGATGTGTGTTGGTTTTGAGGACGGCTCTCTGGAGAGTCTTAGCAAAGAGGTCACAGGGATAATCAGAGCAATTCTCAGAGACACTGAGAACAAGATGGACAGTTCCCTCCTGGCACTTTCCCTGTAGGAGATACCGCAAGACGTTTCTGTAGATTGGGCACAGCGCTCTGCAGGGTGTTAGCAGAGACTTTCCCGGGACAGTGAAACCCTATGTCAGAGACACTGAGAAGAAGCCCCAATGTTCCCTCCAGGCACTTTCAGTGTGGGTGCCTTCTCCACGTGGTTCCTGGTTTCCCTGCAGCGCTGAAGAGAATGTTAGCAAAGAGGTAACCGTCACAGCGAAAACAGTACTCAAAGACAGGGAGAGCAAGCTCTCTCTTGGCACTTTGGATGTGGGACATACAGCGAGATGTTTGCTGCTTTTGCGTTTGGCTGTTGGGAGATTTACAGCACAAAGATATCTAGTTGATTTGAAGCAGTTCCGAGAAAGTCTAAACATAATCGCCACTTCTCCCTCCTGGCACTTTCCATGTGGGAGATATAGCAGGATGTATATTGGTTTTGAGGACAACTCAATGGACAGTGTAGGGAGAAAAGTTCCTGGCTCCTTGAATGCCGTTCCTGGAGACACTGCGATCAATGAGGGAGATATGTCAAGATGTGTGTTGGTTTTGAGGACGGCTCTCTGGAGAGTCTTAGCAAAGAGGTCACAGGGATAATCAGAGCAATTCTCAGAGACACTGAGAACAAGATGGACAGTTCCCTCCTGGCACTTTCCCTGTAGGAGATACCGCAAGACGTTTCTGTAGATTGGGCACAGCGCTCTGCAGGGTGTTAGCAGAGACTTTCCCGGGACAGTGAAACCCTATGTCAGAGACACTGAGAAGAAGCCCCAATGTTCCCTCCAGGCACTTTCAGTGTGGGTGCCTTCTCCACGTGGTTCCTGGTTTCCCTGCAGCGCTGAAGAGAATGTTAGCAAAGAGGTAACCGGCACAGCGAAAACAGTACTCAAAGACAGGGAGAGCAAGCTCTCTCTTGGCACTTTGGATGTGGGACATACAGCGAGATGTTTGCTGCTTTTGCGTTTGGCTGTTGGGAGATTTACAGCACAAAGATATCTAGTTGATTTGAAGCAGTTCCGAGAAAGTCTAAACATAATCGCCACTTCTCCCTCCTGGCACTTTCCATGTGGGAGATATAGCAGGATGTATATTGGTTTTGAGGACAACTCAATGGACAGTGTAGGGAGAAAAGTTCCTGGCTCCTTGAATGCCGTTCCTGGAGACACTGCGATCAATGTGGGAGATATGTCAAGATGTGTGTTTGTTTTGAGGACGGCTCTCTGGAGAGTCTTAGCAAAGAGGTCACAGGGATAATCAGAGCAATTCTCAGAGACACTGAGAACAAGATGGACAGTTCCCTCCTGGCACTTTCCCTGTAGGAGATACCGCAAGACGTTTCTGTAGATTGGGCACAGCGCTCTGCAGGGTGTTAGCAGAGACTTTCCCGGGACAGTGAAACCCTATGTCAGAGACACTGAGAAGAAGCCCCAATGTTCCCTCCAGGCACTTTCAGTGTGGGTGCCTTCTCCACGTGGTTCCTGGTTTCCCTGCAGCGCTGAAGAGAATGTTAGCAAAGAGGTAACCGGCACAGCGAAAACAGTACTCAAAGACAGGGAGAGCAAGCTCTCTCTTGGCACTTTGGATGTGGGACATACAGCGAGATGTTTGCTGCTTTTGCGTTTGGCTGTTGGGAGATTTACAGCACAAAGATATCTAGTTGATTTGAAGCAGTTCCGAGAAAGTCTAAACATAATCGCCACTTCTCCCTCCTGGCACTTTCCATGTGGGAGATATAGCAGGATGTATATTGGTTTTGAGGACAACTCAATGGACAGTGTAGGGAGAAAAGTTCCTGGCTCCTTGAATGCCGTTCCTGGAGACACTGCGATCAATGTGGGAGATATGTCAAGATGTGTGTTTGTTTTGAGGACGGCTCTCTGGAGAGTCTTAGCAAAGAGGTCACAGGGATAATCAGAGCAATTCTCAGAGACACTGAGAACAAGATGGACAGTTCCCTCCTGGCACTTTCCCTGTAGGAGATACCGCAAGACGTTTCTGTAGATTGGGCACAGCGCTCTGCAGGGTGTTAGCAGAGACTTTCCCGGGACAGTGAAACCCTATGTCAGAGACACTGAGAAGAAGCCCCAATGTTCCCTCCAGGCACTTTCAGTGTGGGTGCCTTCTCCACGTGGTTCCTGGTTTCCCTGCAGCGCTGAAGAGAATGTTAGCAAAGAGGTAACCGGGACAGTGAAAACAGTACTCAAAGAGAGGGAGAGCAAGCTCTCTCTTGGCACTTTGGATGTGGGACATACAGCGAGATGTTTGCTGCTTTTGCGTTTGGCTGTTGGGAGATTTACAGCACAAAGATATCTAGTTGATTTGAAGCAGTTCCGAGAAAGTCTAAACATAATCGCCACTTCTCCCTCCTGGCACTTTCCATGTGGGAGATATAGCAGGATGTATATTGGTTTTGAGGACAACTCAATGGACAGTGTAGGGAGAAAAGTTCCTGGCTCCTTGAATGCCGTTCCTGGAGACACTGCGATCAATGAGGGAGATATGTCAAGATGTGTGTTGGTTTTGAGGACGGCTCTCTGGAGAGTCTTAGCAAAGAGGTCACAGGGATAATCAGAGCAATTCTCAGAGACACTGAGAACAAGATGGACAGTTCCCTCCTGGCACTTTCCCTGTAGGAGATACCGCAAGACGTTTCTGTAGATTGGGCACAGCGCTCTGCAGGGTGTTAGCAGAGACTTTCCCGGGACAGTGAAACCCTATGTCAGAGACACTGAGAAGAAGCCCCAATGTTCCCTCCAGGCACTTTCAGTGTGGGTGCCTTCTCCACGTGGTTCCTGGTTTCCCTGCAGCGCTGAAGAGAATGTTAGCAAAGAGGTAACCGGCACAGCGAAAACAGTACTCAAAGACAGGGAGAGCAAGCTCTCTCTTGGCACTTTGGATGTGGGACATACAGCGAGATGTTTGCTGCTTTTGCGTTTGGCTGTTGGGAGATTTACAGCACAAAGATATCTAGTTGATTTGAAGCAGTTCCGAGAAAGTCTAAACATAATCGCCACTTCTCCCTCCTGGCACTTTCCATGTGGGAGATATAGCAGGATGTATATTGGTTTTGAGGACAACTCAATGGACAGTGTAGGGAGAAAAGTTCCTGGCTCCTTGAATGCCGTTCCTGGAGACACTGCGATCAATGTGGGAGATATGTCAAGATGTGTGTTGGTTTTGAGGACGGCTCTCTGGAGAGTCTTAGCAAAGAGGTCACAGGGATAATCAGAGCAATTCTCAGAGACACTGAGAACAAGCTCGACAATTCCCTCCTGGCACTTTCCCTGTAGGAGATACCGCAAGACGTTTCTGTAGATTGGGCACAGCGCTCTGCAGGGTGTTAGCAGAGACTTTCCCGGGACAGTGAAACCCTATGTCAGAGACACTGAGAAGAAGCCCCAATGTTCCCTCCAGGCACTTTCAGTGTGGGTGCCTTCTCCACGTGGTTCCTGGTTTCCCTGCAGCGCTGAAGAGAATGTTAGCAAAGAGGTAACCGGCACAGCGAAAACAGTACTCAAAGACAGGGAGAGCAAGCTCTCTCTTGGCACTTTGGATGTGGGACATACAGGGAGATGTTTGCTGCTTTTGCGTTTGGCTGTTGGGAGATTTACAGCACAAAGATATCTAGTTGATTTGAAGCAGTTCCGAGAAAGTCTAAACATAATCGCCACTTCTCCCTCCTGGCACTTTCCATGTGGGAGATATAGCAGGATGTATATTGGTTTTGAGGACAACTCAATGGACAGTGTAGGGAGAAAAGTTCCTGGCTCCTTGAATGCCGTTCCTGGAGACACTGCGATCAATGTGGGAGATATGTCAAGATGTGTGTTGGTTTTGAGGACGGCTCTCTGGAGAGTCTTAGCAAAGAGGTCACAGGGATAATCAGAGCAATTCTCAGAGACACTGAGAACAAGATGGACAGTTCCCTCCTGGCACTTTCCCTGTAGGAGATACCGCAAGACGTTTCTGTAGATTGGGCACAGCGCTCTGCAGGGTGTTAGCAGAGACTTTCCCGGGACAGTGAAACCCTATGTCAGAGACACTGAGAAGAAGCCCCAATGTTCCCTCCAGGCACTTTCAGTGTGGGTGCCTTCTCCACGTGGTTCCTGGTTTCCCTGCAGCGCTGAAGAGAATGTTAGCAAAGAGGTAACCGGCACAGCGAAAACAGTACTCAAAGACAGGGAGAGCAAGCTCTCTCTTGGCACTTTGGATGTGGGACATACAGCGAGATGTTTGCTGCTTTTGCGTTTGGCTGTTGGGAGATTTACAGCACAAAGATATCTAGTTGATTTGAAGCAGTTCCGAGAAAGTCTAAACATAATCGCCACTTCTCCCTCCTGGCACTTTCCATGTGGGAGATATAGCAGGATGTATATTGGTTTTGAGGACAACTCAATGGACAGTGTAGGGAGAAAAGTTCCTGGCTCCTTGAATGCCGTTCCTGGAGACACTGCGATCAATGTGGGAGATATGTCAAGATGTGTGTTTGTTTTGAGGACGGCTCTCTGGAGAGTCTTAGCAAAGAGGTCACAGGGATAATCAGAGCAATTCTCAGAGACACTGAGAACAAGATGGACAGTTCCCTCCTGGCACTTTCCCTGTAGGAGATACCGCAAGACGTTTCTGTAGATTGGGCACAGCGCTCTGCAGGGTGTTAGCAGAGACTTTCCCGGGACAGTGAAACCCTATGTCAGAGACACTGAGAAGAAGCCCCAATGTTCCCTCCAGGCACTTTCAGTGTGGGTGCCTTCTCCACGTGGTTCCTGGTTTCCCTGCAGCGCTGAAGAGAATGTTAGCAAAGAGGTAACCGGCACAGCGAAAACAGTACTCAAAGACAGGGAGAGCAAGCTCTCTCTTGGCACTTTGGATGTGGGACATACAGCGAGATGTTTGCTGCTTTTGCGTTTGGCTGTTGGGAGATTTACAGCACAAAGATATCTAGTTGATTTGAAGCAGTTCCGAGAAAGTCTAAACATAATCCCCACTTCTCCCTCCTGGCACTTTCCATGTGGGAGATATAGCAGGATGTATATTGGTTTTGAGGACAACTCAATGGACAGTGTAGGGAGAAAAGTTCCTGGCTCCTTGAATGCCGTTCCTGGAGACACTGCGATCAATGTGGGAGATATGTCAAGATGTGTGTTGGTTTTGAGGACGGCTCTCTGGAGAGTCTTAGCAAAGAGGTCACAGGGATAATCAGAGCAATTCTCAGAGACACTGAGAACAAGATGGACAGTTCCCTCCTGGCACTTTCCCTGTAGGAGATACCGCAAGACGTTTCTGTAGATTGGGCACAGCGCTCTGCAGGGTGTTAGCAGAGACTTTCCCGGGACAGTGAAACCCTATGTCAGAGACACTGAGAAGAAGCCCCAATGTTCCCTCCAGGCACTTTCAGTGTGGGTGCCTTCTCCACGTGGTTCCTGGTTTCCCTGCAGCGCTGAAGAGAATGTTAGCAAAGAGGTAACCGGCACAGCGAAAACAGTACTCAAAGAGAGGGAGAGCAAGCTCTCTCTTGGCACTTTGGATGTGGGACATACAGCGAGATGTTTGCTGCTTTTGCGTTTGGCTGTTGGGAGATTTACAGCACAAAGATATCTAGTTGATTTGAAGCAGTTCCGAGAAAGTCTAAACATAATCCCCACTTCTCCCTCCTGGCACTTTCCATGTGGGAGATATAGCAGGATGTATATTGGTTTTGAGGACAACTCAATGGACAGTGTAGGGAGAAAAGTTCCTGGCTCCTTGAATGCCGTTCCTGGAGACACTGCGATCAATGTGGGAGATATGTCAAGATGTGTGTTGGTTTTGAGGACGGCTCTCTGGAGAGTCTTAGCAAAGAGGTCACAGGGATAATCAGAGCAATTCTCAGAGACACTGAGAACAAGATGGACAGTTCCCTCCTGGCACTTTCCCTGTAGGAGATACCGCAAGACGTTTCTGTAGATTGGGCACAGCGCTCTGCAGGGTGTTAGCAGAGACTTTCCCGGGACAGTGAAACCCTATGTCAGAGACACTGAGAAGAAGCCCCAATGTTCCCTCCAGGCACTTTCAGTGTGGGTGCCTTCTCCACGTGGTTCCTGGTTTCCCTGCAGCGCTGAAGAGAATGTTAGCAAAGAGGTAACCGGCACAGCGAAAACAGTACTCAAAGACAGGGAGAGCAAGCTCTCTCTTGGCACTTTGGATGTGGGACATACAGCGAGATGTTTGCTGCTTTTGCGTTTGGCTGTTGGGAGATTTACAGCACAAAGATATCTAGTTGATTTGAAGCAGTTCCGAGAAAGTCTAAACATAATCGCCACTTCTCCCTCCTGGCACTTTCCATGTGGGAGATATAGCAGGATGTATATTGGTTTTGAGGACAACTCAATGGACAGTGTAGGGAGAAAAGTTCCTGGCTCCTTGAATGCCGTTCCTGGAGACACTGCGATCAATGAGGGAGATATGTCAAGATGTGTGTTGGTTTTGAGGACGGCTCTCTGGAGAGTCTTAGCAAAGAGGTCACAGGGATAATCAGAGCAATTCTCAGAGACACTGAGAACAAGATGGACAGTTCCCTCCTGGCACTTTCCCTGTAGGAGATACCGCAAGACGTTTCTGTAGATTGGGCACAGCGCTCTGCAGGGTGTTAGCAGAGACTTTCCCGGGACAGTGAAACCCTATGTCAGAGACACTGAGAAGAAGCCCCAATGTTCCCTCCAGGCACTTTCAGTGTGGGTGCCTTCTCCACGTGGTTCCTGGTTTCCCTGCAGCGCTGAAGAGAATGTTAGCAAAGAGGTAACCGGCACAGCGAAAACAGTACTCAAAGACAGGGAGAGCAAGCTCTCTCTTGGCACTTTGGATGTGGGACATACAGCGAGATGTTTGCTGCTTTTGCGTTTGGCTGTTGGGAGATTTACAGCACAAAGATATCTAGTTGATTTGAAGCAGTTCCGAGAAAGTCTAAACATAATCGCCACTTCTCCCTCCTGGCACTTTCCATGTGGGAGATATAGCAGGATGTATATTGGTTTTGAGGACAACTCAATGGACAGTGTAGGGAGAAAAGTTCCTGGCTCCTTGAATGCCGTTCCTGGAGACACTGCGATCAATGTGGGAGATATGTCAAGATGTGTGTTGGTTTTGAGGACGGCTCTCTGGAGAGTCTTAGCAAAGAGGTCACAGGGATAATCAGAGCAATTCTCAGAGACACTGAGAACAAGATGGACAGTTCCCTCCTGGCACTTTCCCTGTAGGAGATACCGCAAGACGTTTCTGTAGATTGGGCACAGCGCTCTGCAGGGTGTTAGCAGAGACTTTCCCGGGACAGTGAAACCCTATGTCAGAGACACTGAGAAGAAGCCCCAATGTTCCCTCCAGGCACTTTCAGTGTGGGTGCCTTCTCCACGTGGTTCCTGGTTTCCCTGCAGCGCTGAAGAGAATGTTAGCAAAGAGGTAACCGGCACAGCGAAAACAGTACTCAAAGACAGGGAGAGCAAGCTCTCTCTTGGCACTTTGGATGTGGGACATACAGCGAGATGTTTGCTGCTTTTGCGTTTGGCTGTTGGGAGATTTACAGCACAAAGATATCTAGTTGATTTGAAGCAGTTCCGAGAAAGTCTAAACATAATCGCCACTTCTCCCTCCTGGCACTTTCCATGTGGGAGATATAGCAGGATGTATATTGGTTTTGAGGACAACTCAATGGACAGTGTAGGGAGAAAAGTTCCTGGCTCCTTGAATGCCGTTCCTGGAGACACTGCGATCAATGAGGGAGATATGTCAAGATGTGTGTTGGTTTTGAGGACGGCTCTCTGGAGAGTCTTAGCAAAGAGGTCACAGGGATAATCAGAGCAATTCTCAGAGACACTGAGAACAAGATGGACAGTTCCCTCCTGGCACTTTCCCTGTAGGAGATACCGCAAGACGTTTCTGTAGATTGGGCACAGCGCTCTGCAGGGTGTTAGCAGAGACTTTCCCGGGACAGTGAAACCCTATGTCAGAGACACTGAGAAGAAGCCCCAATGTTCCCTCCAGGCACTTTCAGTGTGGGTGCCTTCTCCACGTGGTTCCTGGTTTCCCTGCAGCGCTGAAGAGAATGTTAGCAAAGAGGTAACCGGCACAGCGAAAACAGTACTCAAAGACAGGGAGAGCAAGCTCTCTCTTGGCACTTTGGATGTGGGACATACAGCGAGATGTTTGCTGCTTTTGCGTTTGGCTGTTGGGAGATTTACAGCACAAAGATATCTAGTTGATTTGAAGCAGTTCCGAGAAAGTCTAAACATAATCGCCACTTCTCCCTCCTGGCACTTTCCATGTGGGAGATATAGCAGGATGTATATTGGTTTTGAGGACAACTCAATGGACAGTGTAGGGAGAAAAGTTCCTGGCTCCTTGAATGCCGTTCCTGGAGACACTGCGATCAATGTGGGAGATATGTCAAGATGTGTGTTTGTTTTGAGGACGGCTCTCTGGAGAGTCTTAGCAAAGAGGTCACAGGGATAATCAGAGCAATTCTCAGAGACACTGAGAACAAGATGGACAGTTCCCTCCTGGCACTTTCCCTGTAGGAGATACCGCAAGACGTTTCTGTAGATTGGGCACAGCGCTCTGCAGGGTGTTAGCAGAGACTTTCCCGGGACAGTGAAACCCTATGTCAGAGACACTGAGAAGAAGCCCCAATGTTCCCTCCAGGCACTTTCAGTGTGGGTGCCTTCTCCACGTGGTTCCTGGTTTCCCTGCAGCGCTGAAGAGAATGTTAGCAAAGAGGTAACCGGCACAGCGAAAACAGTACTCAAAGACAGGGAGAGCAAGCTCTCTCTTGGCACTTTGGATGTGGGACATACAGCGAGATGTTTGCTGCTTTTGCGTTTGGCTGTTGGGAGATTTACAGCACAAAGATATCTAGTTGATTTGAAGCAGTTCCGAGAAAGTCTAAACATAATCGCCACTTCTCCCTCCTGGCACTTTCCATGTGGGAGATATAGCAGGATGTATATTGGTTTTGAGGACAACTCAATGGACAGTGTAGGGAGAAAAGTTCCTGGCTCCTTGAATGCCGTTCCTGGAGACACTGCGATCAATGTGGGAGATATGTCAAGATGTGTGTTGGTTTTGAGGACGGCTCTCTGGAGAGTCTTAGCAAAGAGGTCACACAGATAATCAGAGCAATTCTCAGAGACACTGAGAACAAGCTCCACAATTCCCTCCTGGCACTTTCCCTGTAGGAGATACCGCAAGACGTTTCTGTAGATTGGGCACAGCGCTCTGCAGGGTGTTAGCAGAGACTTTCCCGGGACAGTGAAACCCTATGTCAGAGACACTGAGAAGAAGCCCCAATGTTCCCTCCAGGCACTTTCAGTGTGGGTGCCTTCTCCACGTGGTTCCTGGTTTCCCTGCAGCGCTGAAGAGAATGTTAGCAAAGAGGTAACCGGCACAGCGAAAACAGTACTCAAAGACAGGGAGAGCAAGCTCTCTCTTGGCACTTTGGATGTGGGACATACAGCGAGATGTTTGCTGCTTTTGCGTTTGGCTGTTGGGAGATTTACAGCACAAAGATATCTAGTTGATTTGAAGCAGTTCCGAGAAAGTCTAAACATAATCGCCACTTCTCCCTCCTGGCACTTTCCATGTGGGAGATATAGCAGGATGTATATTGGTTTTGAGGACAACTCAATGGACAGTGTAGGGAGAAAAGTTCCTGGCTCCTTGAATGCCGTTCCTGGAGACACTGCGATCAATGTGGGAGATATGTCAAGATGTGTGTTGGTTTTGAGGACGGCTCTCTGGAGAGTCTTAGCAAAGAGGTCACAGGGATAATCAGAGCAATTCTCAGAGACACTGAGAACAAGATGGACAGTTCCCTCCTGGCACTTTCCCTGTAGGAGATACCGCAAGACGTTTCTGTAGATTGGGCACAGCGCTCTGCAGGGTGTTAGCAGAGACTTTCCCGGGACAGTGAAACCCTATGTCAGAGACACTGAGAAGAAGCCCCAATGTTCCCTCCAGGCACTTTCAGTGTGGGTGCCTTCTCCACGTGGTTCCTGGTTTCCCTGCAGCGCTGAAGAGAATGTTAGCAAAGAGGTAACCGGCACAGCGAAAACAGTACTCAAAGACAGGGAGAGCAAGCTCTCTCTTGGCACTTTGGATGTGGGACATACAGCGAGATGTTTGCTGCTTTTGCGTTTGGCTGTTGGGAGATTTACAGCACAAAGATATCTAGTTGATTTGAAGCAGTTCCGAGAAAGTCTAAACATAATCGCCACTTCTCCCTCCTGGCACTTTCCATGTGGGAGATATAGCAGGATGTATATTGGTTTTGAGGACAACTCAATGGACAGTGTAGGGAGAAAAGTTCCTGGCTCCTTGAATGCCGTTCCTGGAGACACTGCGATCAATGTGGGAGATATGTCAAGATGTGTGTTGGTTTTGAGGACGGCTCTCTGGAGAGTCTTAGCAAAGAGGTCACAGGGATAATCAGAGCAATTCTCAGAGACACTGAGAACAAGATGGACAGTTCCCTCCTGGCACTTTCCCTGTAGGAGATACCGCAAGACGTTTCTGTAGATTGGGCACAGCGCTCTGCAGGGTGTTAGCAGAGACTTTCCCGGGACAGTGAAACCCTATGTCAGAGACACTGAGAAAAAGCCCCAATGTTCCCTCCAGGCACTTTCAGTGTGGGTGCCTTCTCCACGTGGTTCCTGGTTTCCCTGCAGCGCTGAAGAGAATGTTAGCAAAGAGGTAACCGGCACAGCGAAAACAGTACTCAAAGACAGGGAGAGCAAGCTCTCTCTTGGCACTTTGGATGTGGGACATACAGGGAGATGTTTGCTGCTTTTGCGTTTGGCTGTTGGGAGATTTACAGCACAAAGATATCTAGTTGATTTGAAGCAGTTCCGAGAAAGTCTAAACATAATCGCCACTTCTCCCTCCTGGCACTTTCCATGTGGGAGATATAGCAGGATGTATATTGGTTTTGAGGACAACTCAATGGACAGTGTAGGGAGAAAAGTTCCTGGCTCCTTGAATGCCGTTCCTGGAGACACTGCGATCAATGTGGGAGATATGTCAAGATGTGTGTTGGTTTTGAGGACGGCTCTCTGGAGAGTCTTAGCAAAGAGGTCACAGGGATAATCAGAGCAATTCTCAGAGACACTGAGAACAAGATGGACAGTTCCCTCCTGGCACTTTCCCTGTAGGAGATACCGCAAGACGTTTCTGTAGATTGGGCACAGCGCTCTGCAGGGTGTTAGCAGAGACTTTCCCGGGACAGTGAAACCCTATGTCAGAGACACTGAGAAGAAGCCCCAATGTTCCCTCCAGGCACTTTCAGTGTGGGTGCCTTCTCCACGTGGTTCCTGGTTTCCCTGCAGCGCTGAAGAGAATGTTAGCAAAGAGGTAACCGGCACAGCGAAAACAGTACTCAAAGACAGGGAGAGCAAGCTCTCTCTTGGCACTTTGGATGTGGGACATACAGCGAGATGTTTGCTGCTTTTGCGTTTGGCTGTTGGGAGATTTACAGCACAAAGATATCTAGTTGATTTGAAGCAGTTCCGAGAAAGTCTAAACATAATCGCCACTTCTCCCTCCTGGCACTTTCCATGTGGGAGATATAGCAGGATGTATATTGGTTTTGAGGACAACTCAATGGACAGTGTAGGGAGAAAAGTTCCTGGCTCCTTGAATGCCGTTCCTGGAGACACTGCGATCAATGAGGGAGATATGTCAAGATGTGTGTTTGTTTTGAGGACGGCTCTCTGGAGAGTCTTAGCAAAGAGGTCACAGGGATAATCAGAGCAATTCTCAGAGACACTGAGAACAAGATGGACAGTTCCCTCCTGGCACTTTCCCTGTAGGAGATACCGCAAGACGTTTCTGTAGATTGGGCACAGCGCTCTGCAGGGTGTTAGCAGAGACTTTCCCGGGACAGTGAAACCCTATGTCAGAGACACTGAGAAGAAGCCCCAATGTTCCCTCCAGGCACTTTCAGTGTGGGTGCCTTCTCCACGTGGTTCCTGGTTTCCCTGCAGCGCTGAAGAGAATGTTAGCAAAGAGGTAACCGGCACAGCGAAAACAGTACTCAAAGACAGGGAGAGCAAGCTCTCTCTTGGCACTTTGGATGTGGGACATACAGCGAGATGTTTGCTGCTTTTGCGTTTGGCTGTTGGGAGATTTACAGCACAAAGATATCTAGTTGATTTGAAGCAGTTCCGAGAAAGTCTAAACATAATCCCCACTTCTCCCTCCTGGCACTTTCCATGTGGGAGATATAGCAGGATGTATATTGGTTTTGAGGACAACTCAATGGACAGTGTAGGGAGAAAAGTTCCTGGCTCCTTGAATGCCGTTCCTGGAGACACTGCGATCAATGAGGGAGATATGTCAAGATGTGTGTTGGTTTTGAGGACGGCTCTCTGGAGAGTCTTAGCAAAGAGGTCACAGGGATAATCAGAGCAATTCTCAGAGACACTGAGAACAAGATGGACAGTTCCCTCCTGGCACTTTCCCTGTAGGAGATACCGCAAGACGTTTCTGTAGATTGGGCACAGCGCTCTGCAGGGTGTTAGCAGAGACTTTCCCGGGACAGTGAAACCCTATGTCAGAGACACTGAGAAAAAGCCCCAATGTTCCCTCCAGGCACTTTCAGTGTGGGTGCCTTCTCCACGTGGTTCCTGGTTTCCCTGCAGCGCTGAAGAGAATGTTAGCAAAGAGGTAACCGGCACAGCGAAAACAGTACTCAAAGACAGGGAGAGCAAGCTCTCTCTTGGCACTTTGGATGTGGGACATACAGGGAGATGTTTGCTGCTTTTGCGTTTGGCTGTTGGGAGATTTACAGCACAAAGATATCTAGTTGATTTGAAGCAGTTCCGAGAAAGTCTAAACATAATCGCCACTTCTCCCTCCTGGCACTTTCCATGTGGGAGATATAGCAGGATGTATATTGGTTTTGAGGACAACTCAATGGACAGTGTAGGGAGAAAAGTTCCTGGCTCCTTGAATGCCGTTCCTGGAGACACTGCGATCAATGAGGGAGATATGTCAAGATGTGTGTTGGTTTTGAGGACGGCTCTCTGGAGAGTCTTAGCAAAGAGGTCACAGGGATAATCAGAGCAATTCTCAGAGACACTGAGAACAAGATGGACAGTTCCCTCCTGGCACTTTCCCTGTAGGAGATACCGCAAGACGTTTCTGTAGATTGGGCACAGCGCTCTGCAGGGTGTTAGCAGAGACTTTCCCGGGACAGTGAAACCCTATGTCAGAGACACTGAGAAGAAGCCCCAATGTTCCCTCCAGGCACTTTCAGTGTGGGTGCCTTCTCCACGTGGTTCCTGGTTTCCCTGCAGCGCTGAAGAGAATGTTAGCAAAGAGGTAACCGGCACAGCGAAAACAGTACTCAAAGACAGGGAGAGCAAGCTCTCTCTTGGCACTTTGGATGTGGGACATACAGCGAGATGTTTGCTGCTTTTGCGTTTGGCTGTTGGGAGATTTACAGCACAAAGATATCTAGTTGATTTGAAGCAGTTCCGAGAAAGTCTAAACATAATCGCCACTTCTCCCTCCTGGCACTTTCCATGTGGGAGATATAGCAGGATGTATATTGGTTTTGAGGACAACTCAATGGACAGTGTAGGGAGAAAAGTTCCTGGCTCCTTGAATGCCGTTCCTGGAGACACTGCGATCAATGAGGGAGATATGTCAAGATGTGTGTTGGTTTTGAGGACGGCTCTCTGGAGAGTCTTAGCAAAGAGGTCACAGGGATAATCAGAGCAATTCTCAGAGACACTGAGAACAAGATGGACAGTTCCCTCCTGGCACTTTCCCTGTAGGAGATACCGCAAGACGTTTCTGTAGATTGGGCACAGCGCTCTGCAGGGTGTTAGCAGAGACTTTCCCGGGACAGTGAAACCCTATGTCAGAGACACTGAGAAGAAGCCCCAATGTTCCCTCCAGGCACTTTCAGTGTGGGTGCCTTCTCCACGTGGTTCCTGGTTTCCCTGCAGCGCTGAAGAGAATGTTAGCAAAGAGGTAACCGGCACAGCGAAAACAGTACTCAAAGACAGGGAGAGCAAGCTCTCTCTTGGCACTTTGGATGTGGGACATACAGCGAGATGTTTGCTGCTTTTGCGTTTGGCTGTTGGGAGATTTACAGCACAAAGATATCTAGTTGATTTGAAGCAGTTCCGAGAAAGTCTAAACATAATCGCCACTTCTCCCTCCTGGCACTTTCCATGTGGGAGATATAGCAGGATGTATATTGGTTTTGAGGACAACTCAATGGACAGTGTAGGGAGAAAAGTTCCTGGCTCCTTGAATGCCGTTCCTGGAGACACTGCGATCAATGTGGGAGATATGTCAAGATGTGTGTTGGTTTTGAGGACGGCTCTCTGGAGAGTCTTAGCAAAGAGGTCACAGGGATAATCAGAGCAATTCTCAGAGACACTGAGAACAAGATGGACAGTTCCCTCCTGGCACTTTCCCTGTAGGAGATACCGCAAGACGTTTCTGTAGATTGGGCACAGCGCTCTGCAGGGTGTTAGCAGAGACTTTCCCGGGACAGTGAAACCCTATGTCAGAGACACTGAGAAGAAGCCCCAATGTTCCCTCCAGGCACTTTCAGTGTGGGTGCCTTCTCCACGTGGTTCCTGGTTTCCCTGCAGCGCTGAAGAGAATGTTAGCAAAGAGGTAACCGGGACAGTGAAAACAGTACTCAAAGAGAGGGAGAGCAAGCTCTCTCTTGGCACTTTGGATGTGGGACATACAGCGAGATGTTTGCTGCTTTTGCGTTTGGCTGTTGGGAGATTTACAGCACAAAGATATCTAGTTGATTTGAAGCAGTTCCGAGAAAGTCTAAACATAATCGCCACTTCTCCCTCCTGGCACTTTCCATGTGGGAGATATAGCAGGATGTATATTGGTTTTGAGGACAACTCAATGGACAGTGTAGGGAGAAAAGTTCCTGGCTCCTTGAATGCCGTTCCTGGAGACACTGCGATCAATGAGGGAGATATGTCAAGATGTGTGTTGGTTTTGAGGACGGCTCTCTGGAGAGTCTTAGCAAAGAGGTCACAGGGATAATCAGAGCAATTCTCAGAGACACTGAGAACAAGATGGACAGTTCCCTCCTGGCACTTTCCCTGTAGGAGATACCGCAAGACGTTTCTGTAGATTGGGCACAGCGCTCTGCAGGGTGTTAGCAGAGACTTTCCCGGGACAGTGAAACCCTATGTCAGAGACACTGAGAAGAAGCCCCAATGTTCCCTCCAGGCACTTTCAGTGTGGGTGCCTTCTCCACGTGGTTCCTGGTTTCCCTGCAGCGCTGAAGAGAATGTTAGCAAAGAGGTAACCGGCACAGCGAAAACAGTACTCAAAGACAGGGAGAGCAAGCTCTCTCTTGGCACTTTGGATGTGGGACATACAGCGAGATGTTTGCTGCTTTTGCGTTTGGCTGTTGGGAGATTTACAGCACAAAGATATCTAGTTGATTTGAAGCAGTTCCGAGAAAGTCTAAACATAATCGCCACTTCTCCCTCCTGGCACTTTCCATGTGGGAGATATAGCAGGATGTATATTGGTTTTGAGGACAACTCAATGGACAGTGTAGGGAGAAAAGTTCCTGGCTCCTTGAATGCCGTTCCTGGAGACACTGCGATCAATGTGGGAGATATGTCAAGATGTGTGTTGGTTTTGAGGACGGCTCTCTGGAGAGTCTTAGCAAAGAGGTCACAGGGATAATCAGAGCAATTCTCAGAGACACTGAGAACAAGATGGACAGTTCCCTCCTGGCACTTTCCCTGTAGGAGATACCGCAAGACGTTTCTGTAGATTGGGCACAGCGCTCTGCAGGGTGTTAGCAGAGACTTTCCCGGGACAGTGAAACCCTATGTCAGAGACACTGAGAAGAAGCCCCAATGTTCCCTCCAGGCACTTTCAGTGTGGGTGCCTTCTCCACGTGGTTCCTGGTTTCCCTGCAGCGCTGAAGAGAATGTTAGCAAAGAGGTAACCGGCACAGCGAAAACAGTACTCAAAGACAGGGAGAGCAAGCTCTCTCTTGGCACTTTGGATGTGGGACATACAGCGAGATGTTTGCTGCTTTTGCGTTTGGCTGTTGGGAGATTTACAGCACAAAGATATCTAGTTGATTTGAAGCAGTTCCGAGAAAGTCTAAACATAATCGCCACTTCTCCCTCCTGGCACTTTCCATGTGGGAGATATAGCAGGATGTATATTGGTTTTGAGGACAACTCAATGGACAGTGTAGGGAGAAAAGTTCCTGGCTCCTTGAATGCCGTTCCTGGAGACACTGCGATCAATGAGGGAGATATGTCAAGATGTGTGTTGGTTTTGAGGACGGCTCTCTGGAGAGTCTTAGCAAAGAGGTCACAGGGATAATCAGAGCAATTCTCAGAGACACTGAGAACAAGATGGACAGTTCCCTCCTGGCACTTTCCCTGTAGGAGATACCGCAAGACGTTTCTGTAGATTGGGCACAGCGCTCTGCAGGGTGTTAGCAGAGACTTTCCCGGGACAGTGAAACCCTATGTCAGAGACACTGAGAAGAAGCCCCAATGTTCCCTCCAGGCACTTTCAGTGTGGGTGCCTTCTCCACGTGGTTCCTGGTTTCCCTGCAGCGCTGAAGAGAATGTTAGCAAAGAGGTAACCGGCACAGCGAAAACAGTACTCAAAGACAGGGAGAGCAAGCTCTCTCTTGGCACTTTGGATGTGGGACATACAGCGAGATGTTTGCTGCTTTTGCGTTTGGCTGTTGGGAGATTTACAGCACAAAGATATCTAGTTGATTTGAAGCAGTTCCGAGAAAGTCTAAACATAATCGCCACTTCTCCCTCCTGGCACTTTCCATGTGGGAGATATAGCAGGATGTATATTGGTTTTGAGGACAACTCAATGGACAGTGTAGGGAGAAAAGTTCCTGGCTCCTTGAATGCCGTTCCTGGAGACACTGCGATCAATGTGGGAGATATGTCAAGATGTGTGTTGGTTTTGAGGACGGCTCTCTGGAGAGTCTTAGCAAAGAGGTCACAGGGATAATCAGAGCAATTCTCAGAGACACTGAGAACAAGATGGACAGTTCCCTCCTGGTACTTTCCCTGTAGGAGATACCGCAAGACGTTTCTGTAGATTGGGCACAGCGCTCTGCAGGGTGTTAGCAGAGACTTTCCCGGGACAGTGAAACCCTATGTCAGAGACACTGAGAAGAAGCCCCAATGTTCCCTCCAGGCACTTTCAGTGTGGGTGCCTTCTCCACGTGGTTCCTGGTTTCCCTGCAGCGCTGAAGAGAATGTTAGCAAAGAGGTAACCGGCACAGCGAAAACAGTACTCAAAGACAGGGAGAGCAAGCTCTCTCTTGGCACTTTGGATGTGGGACATACAGCGAGATGTTTGCTGCTTTTGCGTTTGGCTGTTGGGAGATTTACAGCACAAAGATATCTAGTTGATTTGAAGCAGTTCCGAGAAAGTCTAAACATAATCGCCACTTCTCCCTCCTGGCACTTTCCATGTGGGAGATATAGCAGGATGTATATTGGTTTTGAGGACAACTCAATGGACAGTGTAGGGAGAAAAGTTCCTGGCTCCTTGAATGCCGTTCCTGGAGACACTGCGATCAATGTGGGAGATATGTCAAGATGTGTGTTGGTTTTGAGGACGGCTCTCTGGAGAGTCTTAGCAAAGAGGTCACAGGGATAATCAGAGCAATTCTCAGAGACACTGAGAACAAGATGGACAGTTCCCTCCTGGCACTTTCCCTGTAGGAGATACCGCAAGACGTTTCTGTAGATTGGGCACAGCGCTCTGCAGGGTGTTAGCAGAGACTTTCCCGGGACAGTGAAACCCTATGTCAGAGACACTGAGAAGAAGCCCCAATGTTCCCTCCAGGCACTTTCAGTGTGGGTGCCTTCTCCACGTGGTTCCTGGTTTCCCTGCAGCGCTGAAGAGAATGTTAGCAAAGAGGTAACCGGCACAGCGAAAACAGTACTCAAAGACAGGGAGAGCAAGCTCTCTCTTGGCACTTTGGATGTGGGACATACAGCGAGATGTTTGCTGCTTTTGCGTTTGGCTGTTGGGAGATTTACAGCACAAAGATATCTAGTTGATTTGAAGCAGTTCCGAGAAAGTCTAAACATAATCGCCACTTCTCCCTCCTGGCACTTTCCATGTGGGAGATATAGCAGGATGTATATTGGTTTTGAGGACAACTCAATGGACAGTGTAGGGAGAAAAGTTCCTGGCTCCTTGAATGCCGTTCCTGGAGACACTGCGATCAATGAGGGAGATATGTCAAGATGTGTGTTGGTTTTGAGGACGGCTCTCTGGAGAGTCTTAGCAAAGAGGTCACAGGGATAATCAGAGCAATTCTCAGAGACACTGAGAACAAGATGGACAGTTCCCTCCTGGCACTTTCCCTGTAGGAGATACCGCAAGACGTTTCTGTAGATTGGGCACAGCGCTCTGCAGGGTGTTAGCAGAGACTTTCCCGGGACAGTGAAACCCTATGTCAGAGACACTGAGAAGAAGCCCCAATGTTCCCTCCAGGCACTTTCAGTGTGGGTGCCTTCTCCACGTGGTTCCTGGTTTCCCTGCAGCGCTGAAGAGAATGTTAGCAAAGAGGTAACCGGCACAGCGAAAACAGTACTCAAAGACAGGGAGAGCAAGCTCTCTCTTGGCACTTTGGATGTGGGACATACAGCGAGATGTTTGCTGCTTTTGCGTTTGGCTGTTGGGAGATTTACAGCACAAAGATATCTAGTTGATTTGAAGCAGTTCCGAGAAAGTCTAAACATAATCGCCACTTCTCCCTCCTGGCACTTTCCATGTGGGAGATATAGCAGGATGTATATTGGTTTTGAGGACAACTCAATGGACAGTGTAGGGAGAAAAGTTCCTGGCTCCTTGAATGCCGTTCCTGGAGACACTGCGATCAATGAGGGAGATATGTCAAGATGTGTGTTGGTTTTGAGGACGGCTCTCTGGAGAGTCTTAGCAAAGAGGTCACAGGGATAATCAGAGCAATTCTCAGAGACACTGAGAACAAGATGGACAGTTCCCTCCTGGCACTTTCCCTGTAGGAGATACCGCAAGACGTTTCTGTAGATTGGGCACAGCGCTCTGCAGGGTGTTAGCAGAGACTTTCCCGGGACAGTGAAACCCTATGTCAGAGACACTGAGAAGAAGCCCCAATGTTCCCTCCAGGCACTTTCAGTGTGGGTGCCTTCTCCACGTGGTTCCTGGTTTCCCTGCAGCGCTGAAGAGAATGTTAGCAAAGAGGTAACCGGCACAGCGAAAACAGTACTCAAAGACAGGGAGAGCAAGCTCTCTCTTGGCACTTTGGATGTGGGACATACAGCGAGATGTTTGCTGCTTTTGCGTTTGGCTGTTGGGAGATTTACAGCACAAAGATATCTAGTTGATTTGAAGCAGTTCCGAGAAAGTCTAAACATAATCGCCACTTCTCCCTCCTGGCACTTTCCATGTGGGAGATATAGCAGGATGTATATTGGTTTTGAGGACAACTCAATGGACAGTGTAGGGAGAAAAGTTCCTGGCTCCTTGAATGCCGTTCCTGGAGACACTGCGATCAATGTGGGAGATATGTCAAGATGTGTGTTGGTTTTGAGGACGGCTCTCTGGAGAGTCTTAGCAAAGAGGTCACAGGGATAATCAGAGCAATTCTCAGAGACACTGAGAACAAGCTCGACAATTCCCTCCTGGCACTTTCCCTGTAGGAGATACCGCAAGACGTTTCTGTAGATTGGGCACAGCGCTCTGCAGGGTGTTAGCAGAGACTTTCCCGGGACAGTGAAACCCTATGTCAGAGACACTGAGAAGAAGCCCCAATGTTCCCTCCAGGCACTTTCAGTGTGGGTGCCTTCTCCACGTGGTTCCTGGTTTCCCTGCAGCGCTGAAGAGAATGTTAGCAAAGAGGTAACCGGCACAGCGAAAACAGTACTCAAAGACAGGGAGAGCAAGCTCTCTCTTGGCACTTTGGATGTGGGACATACAGCGAGATGTTTGCTGCTTTTGCGTTTGGCTGTTGGGAGATTTACAGCACAAAGATATCTAGTTGATTTGAAGCAGTTCCGAGAAAGTCTAAACATAATCGCCACTTCTCCCTCCTGGCACTTTCCATGTGGGAGATATAGCAGGATGTATATTGGTTTTGAGGACAACTCAATGGACAGTGTAGGGAGAAAAGTTCCTGGCTCCTTGAATGCCGTTCCTGGAGACACTGCGATCAATGTGGGAGATATGTCAAGATGTGTGTTGGTTTTGAGGACGGCTCTCTGGAGAGTCTTAGCAAAGAGGTCACAGGGATAATCAGAGCAATTCTCAGAGACACTGAGAACAAGATGGACAGTTCCCTCCTGGCACTTTCCCTGTAGGAGATACCGCAAGACGTTTCTGTAGATTGGGCACAGCGCTCTGCAGGGTGTTAGCAGAGACTTTCCCGGGACAGTGAAACCCTATGTCAGAGACACTGAGAAGAAGCCCCAATGTTCCCTCCAGGCACTTTCAGTGTGGGTGCCTTCTCCACGTGGTTCCTGGTTTCCCTGCAGCGCTGAAGAGAATGTTAGCAAAGAGGTAACCGGGACAGCGAAAACAGTACTCAAAGACAGGGAGAGCAAGCTCTCTCTTGGCACTTTGGATGTGGGACATACAGCGAGATGTTTGCTGCTTTTGCGTTTGGCTGTTGGGAGATTTACAGCACAAAGATATCTAGTTGATTTGAAGCAGTTCCGAGAAAGTCTAAACATAATCGCCACTTCTCCCTCCTGGCACTTTCCATGTGGGAGATATAGCAGGATGTATATTGGTTTTGAGGACAACTCAATGGACAGTGTAGGGAGAAAAGTTCCTGGCTCCTTGAATGCCGTTCCTGGAGACACTGCGATCAATGAGGGAGATATGTCAAGATGTGTGTTGGTTTTGAGGACGGCTCTCTGGAGAGTCTTAGCAAAGAGGTCACAGGGATAATCAGAGCAATTCTCAGAGACACTGAGAACAAGATGGACAGTTCCCTCCTGGCACTTTCCCTGTAGGAGATACCGCAAGACGTTTCTGTAGATTGGGCACAGCGCTCTGCAGGGTGTTAGCAGAGACTTTCCCGGGACAGTGAAACCCTATGTCAGAGACACTGAGAAGAAGCCCCAATGTTCCCTCCAGGCACTTTCAGTGTGGGTGCCTTCTCCACGTGGTTCCTGGTTTCCCTGCAGCGCTGAAGAGAATGTTAGCAAAGAGGTAACCGGCACAGCGAAAACAGTACTCAAAGACAGGGAGAGCAAGCTCTCTCTTGGCACTTTGGATGTGGGACATACAGCGAGATGTTTGCTGCTTTTGCGTTTGGCTGTTGGGAGATTTACAGCACAAAGATATCTAGTTGATTTGAAGCAGTTCCGAGAAAGTCTAAACATAATCGCCACTTCTCCCTCCTGGCACTTTCCATGTGGGAGATATAGCAGGATGTATATTGGTTTTGAGGACAACTCAATGGACAGTGTAGGGAGAAAAGTTCCTGGCTCCTTGAATGCCGTTCCTGGAGACACTGCGATCAATGTGGGAGATATGTCAAGATGTGTGTTGGTTTTGAGGACGGCTCTCTGGAGAGTCTTAGCAAAGAGGTCACAGGGATAATCAGAGCAATTCTCAGAGACACTGAGAACAAGATGGACAGTTCCCTCCTGGTACTTTCCCTGTAGGAGATACCGCAAGACGTTTCTGTAGATTGGGCACAGCGCTCTGCAGGGTGTTAGCAGAGACTTTCCCGGGACAGTGAAACCCTATGTCAGAGACACTGAGAAGAAGCCCCAATGTTCCCTCCAGGCACTTTCAGTGTGGGTGCCTTCTCCACGTGGTTCCTGGTTTCCCTGCAGCGCTGAAGAGAATGTTAGCAAAGAGGTAACCGGCACAGCGAAAACAGTACTCAAAGACAGGGAGAGCAAGCTCTCTCTTGGCACTTTGGATGTGGGACATACAGCGAGATGTTTGCTGCTTTTGCGTTTGGCTGTTGGGAGATTTACAGCACAAAGATATCTAGTTGATTTGAAGCAGTTCCGAGAAAGTCTAAACATAATCGCCACTTCTCCCTCCTGGCACTTTCCATGTGGGAGATATAGCAGGATGTATATTGGTTTTGAGGACAACTCAATGGACAGTGTAGGGAGAAAAGTTCCTGGCTCCTTGAATGCCGTTCCTGGAGACACTGCGATCAATGTGGGAGATATGTCAAGATGTGTGTTGGTTTTGAGGACGGCTCTCTGGAGAGTCTTAGCAAAGAGGTCACAGGGATAATCAGAGCAATTCTCAGAGACACTGAGAACAAGATGGACAGTTCCCTCCTGGCACTTTCCCTGTAGGAGATACCGCAAGACGTTTCTGTAGATTGGGCACAGCGCTCTGCAGGGTGTTAGCAGAGACTTTCCCGGGACAGTGAAACCCTATGTCAGAGACACTGAGAAGAAGCCCCAATGTTCCCTCCAGGCACTTTCAGTGTGGGTGCCTTCTCCACGTGGTTCCTGGTTTCCCTGCAGCGCTGAAGAGAATGTTAGCAAAGAGGTAACCGGCACAGCGAAAACAGTACTCAAAGACAGGGAGAGCAAGCTCTCTCTTGGCACTTTGGATGTGGGACATACAGCGAGATGTTTGCTGCTTTTGCGTTTGGCTGTTGGGAGATTTACAGCACAAAGATATCTAGTTGATTTGAAGCAGTTCCGAGAAAGTCTAAACATAATCGCCACTTCTCCCTCCTGGCACTTTCCATGTGGGAGATATAGCAGGATGTATATTGGTTTTGAGGACAACTCAATGGACAGTGTAGGGAGAAAAGTTCCTGGCTCCTTGAATGCCGTTCCTGGAGACACTGCGATCAATGAGGGAGATATGTCAAGATGTGTGTTGGTTTTGAGGACGGCTCTCTGGAGAGTCTTAGCAAAGAGGTCACAGGGATAATCAGAGCAATTCTCAGAGACACTGAGAACAAGATGGACAGTTCCCTCCTGGCACTTTCCCTGTAGGAGATACCGCAAGACGTTTCTGTAGATTGGGCACAGCGCTCTGCAGGGTGTTAGCAGAGACTTTCCCGGGACAGTGAAACCCTATGTCAGAGACACTGAGAAGAAGCCCCAATGTTCCCTCCAGGCACTTTCAGTGTGGGTGCCTTCTCCACGTGGTTCCTGGTTTCCCTGCAGCGCTGAAGAGAATGTTAGCAAAGAGGTAACCGGCACAGCGAAAACAGTACTCAAAGACAGGGAGAGCAAGCTCTCTCTTGGCACTTTGGATGTGGGACATACAGCGAGATGTTTGCTGCTTTTGCGTTTGGCTGTTGGGAGATTTACAGCACAAAGATATCTAGTTGATTTGAAGCAGTTCCGAGAAAGTCTAAACATAATCGCCACTTCTCCCTCCTGGCACTTTCCATGTGGGAGATATAGCAGGATGTATATTGGTTTTGAGGACAACTCAATGGACAGTGTAGGGAGAAAAGTTCCTGGCTCCTTGAATGCCGTTCCTGGAGACACTGCGATCAATGAGGGAGATATGTCAAGATGTGTGTTGGTTTTGAGGACGGCTCTCTGGAGAGTCTTAGCAAAGAGGTCACAGGGATAATCAGAGCAATTCTCAGAGACACTGAGAACAAGATGGACAGTTCCCTCCTGGCACTTTCCCTGTAGGAGATACCGCAAGACGTTTCTGTAGATTGGGCACAGCGCTCTGCAGGGTGTTAGCAGAGACTTTCCCGGGACAGTGAAACCCTATGTCAGAGACACTGAGAAGAAGCCCCAATGTTCCCTCCAGGCACTTTCAGTGTGGGTGCCTTCTCCACGTGGTTCCTGGTTTCCCTGCAGCGCTGAAGAGAATGTTAGCAAAGAGGTAACCGGCACAGCGAAAACAGTACTCAAAGACAGGGAGAGCAAGCTCTCTCTTGGCACTTTGGATGTGGGACATACAGCGAGATGTTTGCTGCTTTTGCGTTTGGCTGTTGGGAGATTTACAGCACAAAGATATCTAGTTGATTTGAAGCAGTTCCGAGAAAGTCTAAACATAATCGCCACTTCTCCCTCCTGGCACTTTCCATGTGGGAGATATAGCAGGATGTATATTGGTTTTGAGGACAACTCAATGGACAGTGTAGGGAGAAAAGTTCCTGGCTCCTTGAATGCCGTTCCTGGAGACACTGCGATCAATGTGGGAGATATGTCAAGATGTGTGTTGGTTTTGAGGACGGCTCTCTGGAGAGTCTTAGCAAAGAGGTCACAGGGATAATCAGAGCAATTCTCAGAGACACTGAGAACAAGCTCGACAATTCCCTCCTGGCACTTTCCCTGTAGGAGATACCGCAAGACGTTTCTGTAGATTGGGCACAGCGCTCTGCAGGGTGTTAGCAGAGACTTTCCCGGGACAGTGAAACCCTATGTCAGAGACACTGAGAAGAAGCCCCAATGTTCCCTCCAGGCACTTTCAGTGTGGGTGCCTTCTCCACGTGGTTCCTGGTTTCCCTGCAGCGCTGAAGAGAATGTTAGCAAAGAGGTAACCGGCACAGCGAAAACAGTACTCAAAGACAGGGAGAGCAAGCTCTCTCTTGGCACTTTGGATGTGGGACATACAGCGAGATGTTTGCTGCTTTTGCGTTTGGCTGTTGGGAGATTTACAGCACAAAGATATCTAGTTGATTTGAAGCAGTTCCGAGAAAGTCTAAACATAATCGCCACTTCTCCCTCCTGGCACTTTCCATGTGGGAGATATAGCAGGATGTATATTGGTTTTGAGGACAACTCAATGGACAGTGTAGGGAGAAAAGTTCCTGGCTCCTTGAATGCCGTTCCTGGAGACACTGCGATCAATGTGGGAGATATGTCAAGATGTGTGTTGGTTTTGAGGACGGCTCTCTGGAGAGTCTTAGCAAAGAGGTCACAGGGATAATCAGAGCAATTCTCAGAGACACTGAGAACAAGATGGACAGTTCCCTCCTGGCACTTTCCCTGTAGGAGATACCGCAAGACGTTTCTGTAGATTGGGCACAGCGCTCTGCAGGGTGTTAGCAGAGACTTTCCCGGGACAGTGAAACCCTATGTCAGAGACACTGAGAAGAAGCCCCAATGTTCCCTCCAGGCACTTTCAGTGTGGGTGCCTTCTCCACGTGGTTCCTGGTTTCCCTGCAGCGCTGAAGAGAATGTTAGCAAAGAGGTAACCGGGACAGCGAAAACAGTACTCAAAGACAGGGAGAGCAAGCTCTCTCTTGGCACTTTGGATGTGGGACATACAGCGAGATGTTTGCTGCTTTTGCGTTTGGCTGTTGGGAGATTTACAGCACAAAGATATCTAGTTGATTTGAAGCAGTTCCGAGAAAGTCTAAACATAATCGCCACTTCTCCCTCCTGGCACTTTCCATGTGGGAGATATAGCAGGATGTATCTTGGTTTTGAGGACAACTCAATGGACAGTGTAGGGAGAAAAGTTCCTGGCTCCTTGAATGCCGTTCCTGGAGACACTGCGATCAATGTGGGAGATATGTCAAGATGTGTGTTGGTTTTGAGGACGGCTCTCTGGAGAGTCTTAGCAAAGAGGTCACAGGGATAATCAGAGCAATTCTCAGAGACACTGAGAACAAGCTCGACAATTCCCTCCTGGCACTTTCCCTGTAGGAGATACCGCAAGACGTTTCTGTAGATTGGGCACAGCGCTCTGCAGGGTGTTAGCAGAGACTTTCCCGGGACAGTGAAACCCTATGTCAGAGACACTGAGAAGAAGCCCCAATGTTCCCTCCAGGCACTTTCAGTGTGGGTGCCTTCTCCACGTGGTTCCTGGTTTCCCTGCAGCGCTGAAGAGAATGTTAGCAAAGAGGTAACCGGCACAGCGAAAACAGTACTCAAAGACAGGGAGAGCAAGCTCTCTCTTGGCACTTTGGATGTGGGACATACAGCGAGATGTTTGCTGCTTTTGCGTTTGGCTGTTGGGAGATTTACAGCACAAAGATATCTAGTTGATTTGAAGCAGTTCCGAGAAAGTCTAAACATAATCGCCACTTCTCCCTCCTGGCACTTTCCATGTGGGAGATATAGCAGGATGTATATTGGTTTTGAGGACAACTCAATGGACAGTGTAGGGAGAAAAGTTCCTGGCTCCTTGAATGCCGTTCCTGGAGACACTGCGATCAATGAGGGAGATATGTCAAGATGTGTGTTGGTTTTGAGGACGGCTCTCTGGAGAGTCTTAGCAAAGAGGTCACAGGGATAATCAGAGCAATTCTCAGAGACACTGAGAACAAGATGGACAGTTCCCTCCTGGCACTTTCCCTGTAGGAGATACCGCAAGACGTTTCTGTAGATTGGGCACAGCGCTCTGCAGGGTGTTAGCAGAGACTTTCCCGGGACAGTGAAACCCTATGTCAGAGACACTGAGAAGAAGCCCCAATGTTCCCTCCAGGCACTTTCAGTGTGGGTGCCTTCTCCACGTGGTTCCTGGTTTCCCTGCAGCGCTGAAGAGAATGTTAGCAAAGAGGTAACCGGCACAGCGAAAACAGTACTCAAAGACAGGGAGAGCAAGCTCTCTCTTGGCACTTTGGATGTGGGACATACAGCGAGATGTTTGCTGCTTTTGCGTTTGGCTGTTGGGAGATTTACAGCACAAAGATATCTAGTTGATTTGAAGCAGTTCCGAGAAAGTCTAAACATAATCGCCACTTCTCCCTCCTGGCACTTTCCATGTGGGAGATATAGCAGGATGTATATTGGTTTTGAGGACAACTCAATGGACAGTGTAGGGAGAAAAGTTCCTGGCTCCTTGAATGCCGTTCCTGGAGACACTGCGATCAATGAGGGAGATATGTCAAGATGTGTGTTGGTTTTGAGGACGGCTCTCTGGAGAGTCTTAGCAAAGAGGTCACAGGGATAATCAGAGCAATTCTCAGAGACACTGAGAACAAGATGGACAGTTCCCTCCTGGCACTTTCCCTGTAGGAGATACCGCAAGACGTTTCTGTAGATTGGGCACAGCGCTCTGCAGGGTGTTAGCAGAGACTTTCCCGGGACAGTGAAACCCTATGTCAGAGACACTGAGAAGAAGCCCCAATGTTCCCTCCAGGCACTTTCAGTGTGGGTGCCTTCTCCACGTGGTTCCTGGTTTCCCTGCAGCGCTGAAGAGAATGTTAGCAAAGAGGTAACCGGCACAGCGAAAACAGTACTCAAAGACAGGGAGAGCAAGCTCTCTCTTGGCACTTTGGATGTGGGACATACAGCGAGATGTTTGCTGCTTTTGCGTTTGGCTGTTGGGAGATTTACAGCACAAAGATATCTAGTTGATTTGAAGCAGTTCCGAGAAAGTCTAAACATAATCGCCACTTCTCCCTCCTGGCACTTTCCATGTGGGAGATATAGCAGGATGTATATTGGTTTTGAGGACAACTCAATGGACAGTGTAGGGAGAAAAGTTCCTGGCTCCTTGAATGCCGTTCCTGGAGACACTGCGATCAATGTGGGAGATATGTCAAGATGTGTGTTGGTTTTGAGGACGGCTCTCTGGAGAGTCTTAGCAAAGAGGTCACAGGGATAATCAGAGCAATTCTCAGAGACACTGAGAACAAGCTCGACAATTCCCTCCTGGCACTTTCCCTGTAGGAGATACCGCAAGACGTTTCTGTAGATTGGGCACAGCGCTCTGCAGGGTGTTAGCAGAGACTTTCCCGGGACAGTGAAACCCTATGTCAGAGACACTGAGAAGAAGCCCCAATGTTCCCTCCAGGCACTTTCAGTGTGGGTGCCTTCTCCACGTGGTTCCTGGTTTCCCTGCAGCGCTGAAGAGAATGTTAGCAAAGAGGTAACCGGCACAGCGAAAACAGTACTCAAAGACAGGGAGAGCAAGCTCTCTCTTGGCACTTTGGATGTGGGACATACAGCGAGATGTTTGCTGCTTTTGCGTTTGGCTGTTGGGAGATTTACAGCACAAAGATATCTAGTTGATTTGAAGCAGTTCCGAGAAAGTCTAAACATAATCGCCACTTCTCCCTCCTGGCACTTTCCATGTGGGAGATATAGCAGGATGTATATTGGTTTTGAGGACAACTCAATGGACAGTGTAGGGAGAAAAGTTCCTGGCTCCTTGAATGCCGTTCCTGGAGACACTGCGATCAATGTGGGAGATATGTCAAGATGTGTGTTGGTTTTGAGGACGGCTCTCTGGAGAGTCTTAGCAAAGAGGTCACAGGGATAATCAGAGCAATTCTCAGAGACACTGAGAACAAGATGGACAGTTCCCTCCTGGCACTTTCCCTGTAGGAGATACCGCAAGACGTTTCTGTAGATTGGGCACAGCGCTCTGCAGGGTGTTAGCAGAGACTTTCCCGGGACAGTGAAACCCTATGTCAGAGACACTGAGAAGAAGCCCCAATGTTCCCTCCAGGCACTTTCAGTGTGGGTGCCTTCTCCACGTGGTTCCTGGTTTCCCTGCAGCGCTGAAGAGAATGTTAGCAAAGAGGTAACCGGCACAGCGAAAACAGTACTCAAAGACAGGGAGAGCAAGCTCTCTCTTGGCACTTTGGATGTGGGACATACAGCGAGATGTTTGCTGCTTTTGCGTTTGGCTGTTGGGAGATTTACAGCACAAAGATATCTAGTTGATTTGAAGCAGTTCCGAGAAAGTCTAAACATAATCGCCACTTCTCCCTCCTGGCACTTTCCATGTGGGAGATATAGCAGGATGTATATTGGTTTTGAGGACAACTCAATGGACAGTGTAGGGAGAAAAGTTCCTGGCTCCTTGAATGCCGTTCCTGGAGACACTGCGATCAATGAGGGAGATATGTCAAGATGTGTGTTGGTTTTGAGGACGGCTCTCTGGAGAGTCTTAGCAAAGAGGTCACAGGGATAATCAGAGCAATTCTCAGAGACACTGAGAACAAGATGGACAGTTCCCTCCTGGCACTTTCCCTGTAGGAGATACCGCAAGACGTTTCTGTAGATTGGGCACAGCGCTCTGCAGGGTGTTAGCAGAGACTTTCCCGGGACAGTGAAACCCTATGTCAGAGACACTGAGAAGAAGCCCCAATGTTCCCTCCAGGCACTTTCAGTGTGGGTGCCTTCTCCACGTGGTTCCTGGTTTCCCTGCAGCGCTGAAGAGAATGTTAGCAAAGAGGTAACCGGGACAGTGAAAACAGTACTCAAAGACAGGGAGAGCAAGCTCTCTCTTGGCACTTTGGATGTGGGACATACAGCGAGATGTTTGCTGCTTTTGCGTTTGGCTGTTGGGAGATTTACAGCACAAAGATATCTAGTTGATTTGAAGCAGTTCCGAGAAAGTCTAAACATAATCGCCACTTCTCCCTCCTGGCACTTTCCATGTGGGAGATATAGCAGGATGTATATTGGTTTTGAGGACAACTCAATGGACAGTGTAGGGAGAAAAGTTCCTGGCTCCTTGAATGCCGTTCCTGGAGACACTGCGATCAATGTGGGAGATATGTCAAGATGTGTGTTTGTTTTGAGGACGGCTCTCTGGAGAGTCTTAGCAAAGAGGTCACAGGGATAATCAGAGCAATTCTCAGAGACACTGAGAACAAGATGGACAGTTCCCTCCTGGCACTTTCCCTGTAGGAGATACCGCAAGACGTTTCTGTAGATTGGGCACAGCGCTCTGCAGGGTGTTAGCAGAGACTTTCCCGGGACAGTGAAACCCTATGTCAGAGACACTGAGAAGAAGCCCCAATGTTCCCTCCAGGCACTTTCAGTGTGGGTGCCTTCTCCACGTGGTTCCTGGTTTCCCTGCAGCGCTGAAGAGAATGTTAGCAAAGAGGTAACCGGCACAGCGAAAACAGTACTCAAAGACAGGGAGAGCAAGCTCTCTCTTGGCACTTTGGATGTGGGACATACAGCGAGATGTTTGCTGCTTTTGCGTTTGGCTGTTGGGAGATTTACAGCACAAAGATATCTAGTTGATTTGAAGCAGTTCCGAGAAAGTCTAAACATAATCGCCACTTCTCCCTCCTGGCACTTTCCATGTGGGAGATATAGCAGGATGTATATTGGTTTTGAGGACAACTCAATGGACAGTGTAGGGAGAAAAGTTCCTGGCTCCTTGAATGCCGTTCCTGGAGACACTGCGATCAATGAGGGAGATATGTCAAGATGTGTGTTGGTTTTGAGGACGGCTCTCTGGAGAGTCTTAGCAAAGAGGTCACAGGGATAATCAGAGCAATTCTCAGAGACACTGAGAACAAGATGGACAGTTCCCTCCTGGCACTTTCCCTGTAGGAGATACCGCAAGACGTTTCTGTAGATTGGGCACAGCGCTCTGCAGGGTGTTAGCAGAGACTTTCCCGGGACAGTGAAACCCTATGTCAGAGACACTGAGAAGAAGCCCCAATGTTCCCTCCAGGCACTTTCAGTGTGGGTGCCTTCTCCACGTGGTTCCTGGTTTCCCTGCAGCGCTGAAGAGAATGTTAGCAAAGAGGTAACCGGCACAGCGAAAACAGTACTCAAAGACAGGGAGAGCAAGCTCTCTCTTGGCACTTTGGATGTGGGACATACAGCGAGATGTTTGCTGCTTTTGCGTTTGGCTGTTGGGAGATTTACAGCACAAAGATATCTAGTTGATTTGAAGCAGTTCCGAGAAAGTCTAAACATAATCGCCACTTCTCCCTCCTGGCACTTTCCATGTGGGAGATATAGCAGGATGTATATTGGTTTTGAGGACAACTCAATGGACAGTGTAGGGAGAAAAGTTCCTGGCTCCTTGAATGCCGTTCCTGGAGACACTGCGATCAATGTGGGAGATATGTCAAGATGTGTGTTTGTTTTGAGGACGGCTCTCTGGAGAGTCTTAGCAAAGAGGTCACAGGGATAATCAGAGCAATTCTCAGAGACACTGAGAACAAGCTCGACAATTCCCTCCTGGCACTTTCCCTGTAGGAGATACCGCAAGACGTTTCTGTAGATTGGGCACAGCGCTCTGCAGGGTGTTAGCAGAGACTTTCCCGGGACAGTGAAACCCTATGTCAGAGACACTGAGAAGAAGCCCCAATGTTCCCTCCAGGCACTTTCAGTGTGGGTGCCTTCTCCACGTGGTTCCTGGTTTCCCTGCAGCGCTGAAGAGAATGTTAGCAAAGAGGTAACCGGCACAGCGAAAACAGTACTCAAAGACAGGGAGAGCAAGCTCTCTCTTGGCACTTTGGATGTGGGACATACAGCGAGATGTTTGCTGCTTTTGCGTTTGGCTGTTGGGAGATTTACAGCACAAAGATATCTAGTTGATTTGAAGCAGTTCCGAGAAAGTCTAAACATAATCCCCACTTCTCCCTCCTGGCACTTTCCATGTGGGAGATATAGCAGGATGTATATTGGTTTTGAGGACAACTCAATGGACAGTGTAGGGAGAAAAGTTCCTGGCTCCTTGAATGCCGTTCCTGGAGACACTGCGATCAATGTGGGAGATATGTCAAGATGTGTGTTGGTTTTGAGGACGGCTCTCTGGAGAGTCTTAGCAAAGAGGTCACAGGGATAATCAGAGCAATTCTCAGAGACACTGAGAACAAGCTCGACAATTCCCTCCTGGCACTTTCCCTGTAGGAGATACCGCAAGACATTTCTGTAGATTGGGCACAGCGCTCTGCAGGGTGTTAGCAGAGACTTTCCCGGGACAGTGAAACCCTATGTCAGAGACACTGAGAAGAAGCCCCAATGTTCCCTCCAGGCACTTTCAGTGTGGGTGCCTTCTCCACGTGGTTCCTGGTTTCCCTGCAGCGCTGAAGAGAATGTTAGCAAAGAGGTAACCGGCACAGCGAAAACAGTACTCAAAGACAGGGAGAGCAAGCTCTCTCTTGGCACTTTGGATGTGGGACATACAGCGAGATGTTTGCTGCTTTTGCGTTTGGCTGTTGGGAGATTTACAGCACAAAGATATCTAGTTGATTTGAAGCAGTTCCGAGAAAGTCTAAACATAATCGCCACTTCTCCCTCCTGGCACTTTCCATGTGGGAGATATAGCAGGATGTATATTGGTTTTGAGGACAACTCAATGGACAGTGTAGGGAGAAAAGTTCCTGGCTCCTTGAATGCCGTTCCTGGAGACACTGCGATCAATGAGGGAGATATGTCAAGATGTGTGTTGGTTTTGAGGACGGCTCTCTGGAGAGTCTTAGCAAAGAGGTCACAGGGATAATCAGAGCAATTCTCAGAGACACTGAGAACAAGATGGACAGTTCCCTCCTGGCACTTTCCCTGTAGGAGATACCGCAAGACGTTTCTGTAGATTGGGCACAGCGCTCTGCAGGGTGTTAGCAGAGACTTTCCCGGGACAGTGAAACCCTATGTCAGAGACACTGAGAAGAAGCCCCAATGTTCCCTCCAGGCACTTTCAGTGTGGGTGCCTTCTCCACGTGGTTCCTGGTTTCCCTGCAGCGCTGAAGAGAATGTTAGCAAAGAGGTAACCGGCACAGCGAAAACAGTACTCAAAGACAGGGAGAGCAAGCTCTCTCTTGGCACTTTGGATGTGGGACATACAGCGAGATGTTTGCTGCTTTTGCGTTTGGCTGTTGGGAGATTTACAGCACAAAGATATCTAGTTGATTTGAAGCAGTTCCGAGAAAGTCTAAACATAATCGCCACTTCTCCCTCCTGGCACTTTCCATGTGGGAGATATAGCAGGATGTATATTGGTTTTGAGGACAACTCAATGGACAGTGTAGGGAGAAAAGTTCCTGGCTCCTTGAATGCCGTTCCTGGAGACACTGCGATCAATGTGGGAGATATGTCAAGATGTGTGTTTGTTTTGAGGACGGCTCTCTGGAGAGTCTTAGCAAAGAGGTCACAGGGATAATCAGAGCAATTCTCAGAGACACTGAGAACAAGCTCGACAATTCCCTCCTGGCACTTTCCCTGTAGGAGATACCGCAAGACGTTTCTGTAGATTGGGCACAGCGCTCTGCAGGGTGTTAGCAGAGACTTTCCCGGGACAGTGAAACCCTATGTCAGAGACACTGAGAAGAAGCCCCAATGTTCCCTCCAGGCACTTTCAGTGTGGGTGCCTTCTCCACGTGGTTCCTGGTTTCCCTGCAGCGCTGAAGAGAATGTTAGCAAAGAGGTAACCGGCACAGCGAAAACAGTACTCAAAGACAGGGAGAGCAAGCTCTCTCTTGGCACTTTGGATGTGGGACATACAGCGAGATGTTTGCTGCTTTTGCGTTTGGCTGTTGGGAGATTTACAGCACAAAGATATCTAGTTGATTTGAAGCAGTTCCGAGAAAGTCTAAACATAATCGCCACTTCTCCCTCCTGGCACTTTCCATGTGGGAGATATAGCAGGATGTATCTTGGTTTTGAGGACAACTCAATGGACAGTGTAGGGAGAAAAGTTCCTGGCTCCTTGAATGCCGTTCCTGGAGACACTGCGATCAATGTGGGATATATGTCAAGATGTGTGTTGGTTTTGAGGACGGCTCTCTGGAGAGTCTTAGCAAAGAGGTCACAGGGATAATCAGAGCAATTCTCAGAGACACTGAGAACAAGATGGACAGTTCCCTCCTGGCACTTTCCCTGTAGGAGATACCGCAAGACGTTTCTGTAGATTGGGCACAGCGCTCTGCAGGGTGTTAGCAGAGACTTTCCCGGGACAGTGAAACCCTATGTCAGAGACACTGAGAAGAAGCCCCAATGTTCCCTCCAGGCACTTTCAGTGTGGGTGCCTTCTCCACGTGGTTCCTGGTTTCCCTGCAGCGCTGAAGAGAATGTTAGCAAAGAGGTAACCGGCACAGCGAAAACAGTACTCAAAGAGAGGGAGAGCAAGCTCTCTCTTGGCACTTTGGATGTGGGACATACAGCGAGATGTTTGCTGCTTTTGCGTTTGGCTGTTGGGAGATTTACAGCACAAAGATATCTAGTTGATTTGAAGCAGTTCCGAGAAAGTCTAAACATAATCGCCACTTCTCCCTCCTGGCACTTTCCATGTGGGAGATATAGCAGGATGTATATTGGTTTTGAGGACAACTCAATGGACAGTGTAGGGAGAAAAGTTCCTGGCTCCTTGAATGCCGTTCCTGGAGACACTGCGATCAATGTGGGAGATATGTCAAGATGTGTGTTGGTTTTGAGGACGGCTCTCTGGAGAGTCTTAGCAAAGAGGTCACAGGGATAATCAGAGCAATTCTCAGAGACACTGAGAACAAGCTCGACAATTCCCTCCTGGCACTTTCCCTGTAGGAGATACCGCAAGACGTTTCTGTAGATTGGGCACAGCGCTCTGCAGGGTGTTAGCAGAGACTTTCCCGGGACAGTGAAACCCTATGTCAGAGACACTGAGAAGAAGCCCCAATGTTCCCTCCAGGCACTTTCAGTGTGGGTGCCTTCTCCACGTGGTTCCTGGTTTCCCTGCAGCGCTGAAGAGAATGTTAGCAAAGAGGTAACCGGCACAGCGAAAACAGTACTCAAAGACAGGGAGAGCAAGCTCTCTCTTGGCACTTTGGATGTGGGACATACAGCGAGATGTTTGCTGCTTTTGCGTTTGGCTGTTGGGAGATTTACAGCACAAAGATATCTAGTTGATTTGAAGCAGTTCCGAGAAAGTCTAAACATAATCGCCACTTCTCCCTCCTGGCACTTTCCATGTGGGAGATATAGCAGGATGTATATTGGTTTTGAGGACAACTCAATGGACAGTGTAGGGAGAAAAGTTCCTGGCTCCTTGAATGCCGTTCCTGGAGACACTGCGATCAATGAGGGAGATATGTCAAGATGTGTGTTGGTTTTGAGGACGGCTCTCTGGAGAGTCTTAGCAAAGAGGTCACAGGGATAATCAGAGCAATTCTCAGAGACACTGAGAACAAGATGGACAGTTCCCTCCTGGCACTTTCCCTGTAGGAGATACCGCAAGACGTTTCTGTAGATTGGGCACAGCGCTCTGCAGGGTGTTAGCAGAGACTTTCCCGGGACAGTGAAACCCTATGTCAGAGACACTGAGAAGAAGCCCCAATGTTCCCTCCAGGCACTTTCAGTGTGGGTGCCTTCTCCACGTGGTTCCTGGTTTCCCTGCAGCGCTGAAGAGAATGTTAGCAAAGAGGTAACCGGCACAGCGAAAACAGTACTCAAAGACAGGGAGAGCAAGCTCTCTCTTGGCACTTTGGATGTGGGACATACAGCGAGATGTTTGCTGCTTTTGCGTTTGGCTGTTGGGAGATTTACAGCACAAAGATATCTAGTTGATTTGAAGCAGTTCCGAGAAAGTCTAAACATAATCGCCACTTCTCCCTCCTGGCACTTTCCATGTGGGAGATATAGCAGGATGTATATTGGTTTTGAGGACAACTCAATGGACAGTGTAGGGAGAAAAGTTCCTGGCTCCTTGAATGCCGTTCCTGGAGACACTGCGATCAATGTGGGAGATATGTCAAGATGTGTGTTGGTTTTGAGGACGGCTCTCTGGAGAGTCTTAGCAAAGAGGTCACAGGGATAATCAGAGCAATTCTCAGAGACACTGAGAACAAGATGGACAGTTCCCTCCTGGCACTTTCCCTGTAGGAGATACCGCAAGACGTTTCTGTAGATTGGGCACAGCGCTCTGCAGGGTGTTAGCAGAGACTTTCCCGGGACAGTGAAACCCTATGTCAGAGACACTGAGAAGAAGCCCCAATGTTCCCTCCAGGCACTTTCAGTGTGGGTGCCTTCTCCACGTGGTTCCTGGTTTCCCTGCAGCGCTGAAGAGAATGTTAGCAAAGAGGTAACCGGCACAGCGAAAACAGTACTCAAAGACAGGGAGAGCAAGCTCTCTCTTGGCACTTTGGATGTGGGACATACAGCGAGATGTTTGCTGCTTTTGCGTTTGGCTGTTGGGAGATTTACAGCACAAAGATATCTAGTTGATTTGAAGCAGTTCCGAGAAAGTCTAAACATAATCGCCACTTCTCCCTCCTGGCACTTTCCATGTGGGAGATATAGCAGGATGTATATTGGTTTTGAGGACAACTCAATGGACAGTGTAGGGAGAAAAGTTCCTGGCTCCTTGAATGCCGTTCCTGGAGACACTGCGATCAATGTGGGAGATATGTCAAGATGTGTGTTGGTTTTGAGGACGGCTCTCTGGAGAGTCTTAGCAAAGAGGTCACAGGGATAATCAGAGCAATTCTCAGAGACACTGAGAACAAGCTCGACAATTCCCTCCTGGCACTTTCCCTGTAGGAGATACCGCAAGACGTTTCTGTAGATTGGGCACAGCGCTCTGCAGGGTGTTAGCAGAGACTTTCCCGGGACAGTGAAACCCTATGTCAGAGACACTGAGAAGAAGCCCCAATGTTCCCTCCAGGCACTTTCAGTGTGGGTGCCTTCTCCACGTGGTTCCTGGTTTCCCTGCAGCGCTGAAGAGAATGTTAGCAAAGAGGTAACCGGCACAGCGAAAACAGTACTCAAAGACAGGGAGAGCAAGCTCTCTCTTGGCACTTTGGATGTGGGACATACAGCGAGATGTTTGCTGCTTTTGCGTTTGGCTGTTGGGAGATTTACAGCACAAAGATATCTAGTTGATTTGAAGCAGTTCCGAGAAAGTCTAAACATAATCCCCACTTCTCCCTCCTGGCACTTTCCATGTGGGAGATATAGCAGGATGTATCTTGGTTTTGAGGACAACTCAATGGACAGTGTAGGGAGAAAAGTTCCTGGCTCCTTGAATGCCGTTCCTGGAGACACTGCGATCAATGAGGGAGATATGTCAAGATGTGTGTTGGTTTTGAGGACGGCTCTCTGGAGAGTCTTAGCAAAGAGGTCACAGGGATAATCAGAGCAATTCTCAGAGACACTGAGAACAAGATGGACAGTTCCCTCCTGGCACTTTCCCTGTAGGAGATACCGCAAGACGTTTCTGTAGATTGGGCACAGCGCTCTGCAGGGTGTTAGCAGAGACTTTCCCGGGACAGTGAAACCCTATGTCAGAGACACTGAGAAGAAGCCCCAATGTTCCCTCCAGGCACTTTCAGTGTGGGTGCCTTCTCCACGTGGTTCCTGGTTTCCCTGCAGCGCTGAAGAGAATGTTAGCAAAGAGGTAACCGGCACAGCGAAAACAGTACTCAAAGAGAGGGAGAGCAAGCTCTCTCTTGGCACTTTGGATGTGGGACATACAGCGAGATGTTTGCTGCTTTTGCGTTTGGCTGTTGGGAGATTTACAGCACAAAGATATCTAGTTGATTTGAAGCAGTTCCGAGAAAGTCTAAACATAATCGCCACTTCTCCCTCCTGGCACTTTCCATGTGGGAGATATAGCAGGATGTATATTGGTTTTGAGGACAACTCAATGGACAGTGTAGGGAGAAAAGTTCCTGGCTCCTTGAATGCCGTTCCTGGAGACACTGCGATCAATGAGGGAGATATGTCAAGATGTGTGTTGGTTTTGAGGACGGCTCTCTGGAGAGTCTTAGCAAAGAGGTCACAGGGATAATCAGAGCAATTCTCAGAGACACTGAGAACAAGATGGACAGTTCCCTCCTGGCACTTTCCCTGTAGGAGATACCGCAAGACGTTTCTGTAGATTGGGCACAGCGCTCTGCAGGGTGTTAGCAGAGACTTTCCCGGGACAGTGAAACCCTATGTCAGAGACACTGAGAAGAAGCCCCAATGTTCCCTCCAGGCACTTTCAGTGTGGGTGCCTTCTCCACGTGGTTCCTGGTTTCCCTGCAGCGCTGAAGAGAATGTTAGCAAAGAGGTAACCGGCACAGCGAAAACAGTACTCAAAGACAGGGAGAGCAAGCTCTCTCTTGGCACTTTGGATGTGGGACATACAGCGAGATGTTTGCTGCTTTTGCGTTTGGCTGTTGGGAGATTTACAGCACAAAGATATCTAGTTGATTTGAAGCAGTTCCGAGAAAGTCTAAACATAATCGCCACTTCTCCCTCCTGGCACTTTCCATGTGGGAGATATAGCAGGATGTATATTGGTTTTGAGGACAACTCAATGGACAGTGTAGGGAGAAAAGTTCCTGGCTCCTTGAATGCCGTTCCTGGAGACACTGCGATCAATGTGGGAGATATGTCAAGATGTGTGTTGGTTTTGAGGACGGCTCTCTGGAGAGTCTTAGCAAAGAGGTCACAGGGATAATCAGAGCAATTCTCAGAGACACTGAGAACAAGATGGACAGTTCCCTCCTGGCACTTTCCCTGTAGGAGATACCGCAAGACGTTTCTGTAGATTGGGCACAGCGCTCTGCAGGGTGTTAGCAGAGACTTTCCCGGGACAGTGAAACCCTATGTCAGAGACACTGAGAAGAAGCCCCAATGTTCCCTCCAGGCACTTTCAGTGTGGGTGCCTTCTCCACGTGGTTCCTGGTTTCCCTGCAGCGCTGAAGAGAATGTTAGCAAAGAGGTAACCGGCACAGCGAAAACAGTACTCAAAGACAGGGAGAGCAAGCTCTCTCTTGGCACTTTGGATGTGGGACATACAGCGAGATGTTTGCTGCTTTTGCGTTTGGCTGTTGGGAGATTTACAGCACAAAGATATCTAGTTGATTTGAAGCAGTTCCGAGAAAGTCTAAACATAATCCCCACTTCTCCCTCCTGGCACTTTCCATGTGGGAGATATAGCAGGATGTATCTTGGTTTTGAGGACAACTCAATGGACAGTGTAGGGAGAAAAGTTCCTGGCTCCTTGAATGCCGTTCCTGGAGACACTGCGATCAATGTGGGAGATATGTCAAGATGTGTGTTGGTTTTGAGGACGGCTCTCTGGAGAGTCTTAGCAAAGAGGTCACAGGGATAATCAGAGCAATTCTCAGAGACACTGAGAACAAGATGGACAGTTCCCTCCTGGCACTTTCCCTGTAGGAGATACCGCAAGACGTTTCTGTAGATTGGGCACAGCGCTCTGCAGGGTGTTAGCAGAGACTTTCCCGGGACAGTGAAACCCTATGTCAGAGACACTGAGAAGAAGCCACAATGTTCCCTCCAGGCACTTTCAGTGTGGGTGCCTTCTCCACGTGGTTCCTGGTTTCCCTGCAGCGCTGAAGAGAATGTTAGCAAAGAGGTAACCGGCACAGCGAAAACAGTACTCAAAGACAGGGAGAGCAAGCTCTCTCTTGGCACTTTGGATGTGGGACATACAGCGAGATGTTTGCTGCTTTTGCGTTTGGCTGTTGGGAGATTTACAGCACAAAGATATCTAGTTGATTTGAAGCAGTTCCGAGAAAGTCTAAACATAATCGCCACTTCTCCCTCCTGGCACTTTCCATGTGGGAGATATAGCAGGATGTATATTGGTTTTGAGGACAACTCAATGGACAGTGTAGGGAGAAAAGTTCCTGGCTCCTTGAATGCCGTTCCTGGAGACACTGCGATCAATGTGGGAGATATGTCAAGATGTGTGTTTGTTTTGAGGACGGCTCTCTGGAGAGTCTTAGCAAAGAGGTCACAGGGATAATCAGAGCAATTCTCAGAGACACTGAGAACAAGATGGACAGTTCCCTCCTGGCACTTTCCCTGTAGGAGATACCGCAAGACGTTTCTGTAGATTGGGCACAGCGCTCTGCAGGGTGTTAGCAGAGACTTTCCCGGGACAGTGAAACCCTATGTCAGAGACACTGAGAAGAAGCCCCAATGTTCCCTCCAGGCACTTTCAGTGTGGGTGCCTTCTCCACGTGGTTCCTGGTTTCCCTGCAGCGCTGAAGAGAATGTTAGCAAAGAGGTAACCGGGACAGCGAAAACAGTACTCAAAGACAGGGAGAGCAAGCTCTCTCTTGGCACTTTGGATGTGGGACATACAGTGAGATGTTTGCTGCTTTTGCGTTTGGCTGTTGGGAGATTTACAGCACAAAGATATCTAGTTGATTTGAAGCAGTTCCGAGAAAGTCTAAACATAATCGCCACTTCTCCCTCCTGGCACTTTCCATGTGGGAGATATAGCAGGATGTATATTGGTTTTGAGGACAACTCAATGGACAGTGTAGGGAGAAAAGTTCCTGGCTCCTTGAATGCCGTTCCTGGAGACACTGCGATCAATGTGGGAGATATGTCAAGATGTGTGTTGGTTTTGAGGACGGCTCTCTGGAGAGTCTTAGCAAAGAGGTCACAGGGATAATCAGAGCAATTCTCAGAGACACTGAGAACAAGATGGACAGTTCCCTCCTGGCACTTTCCCTGTAGGAGATACCGCAAGACGTTTCTGTAGATTGGGCACAGCGCTCTGCAGGGTGTTAGCAGAGACTTTCCCGGGACAGTGAAACCCTATGTCAGAGACACTGAGAAGAAGCCCCAATGTTCCCTCCAGGCACTTTCAGTGTGGGTGCCTTCTCCACGTGGTTCCTGGTTTCCCTGCAGCGCTGAAGAGAATGTTAGCAAAGAGGTAACCGGCACAGCGAAAACAGTACTCAAAGACAGGGAGAGCAAGCTCTCTCTTGGCACTTTGGATGTGGGACATACAGCGAGATGTTTGCTGCTTTTGCGTTTGGCTGTTGGGAGATTTACAGCACAAAGATATCTAGTTGATTTGAAGCAGTTCCGAGAAAGTCTAAACATAATCGCCACTTCTCCCTCCTGGCACTTTCCATGTGGGAGATATAGCAGGATGTATATTGGTTTTGAGGACAACTCAATGGACAGTGTAGGGAGAAAAGTTCCTGGCTCCTTGAATGCCATTCCTGGAGACACTGCGATCAATGAGGGAGATATGTCAAGATGTGTGTTGGTTTTGAGGACGGCTCTCTGGAGAGTCTTAGCAAAGAGGTCACAGGGATAATCAGAGCAATTCTCAGAGACACTGAGAACAAGATGGACAGTTCCCTCCTGGCACTTTCCCTGTAGGAGATACCGCAAGACGTTTCTGTAGATTGGGCACAGCGCTCTGCAGGGTGTTAGCAGAGACTTTCCCGGGACAGTGAAACCCTATGTCAGAGACACTGAGAAGAAGCCCCAATGTTCCCTCCAGGCACTTTCAGTGTGGGTGCCTTCTCCACGTGGTTCCTGGTTTCCCTGCAGCGCTGAAGAGAATGTTAGCAAAGAGGTAACCGGGACAGCGAAAACAGTACTCAAAGACAGGGAGAGCAAGCTCTCTCTTGGCACTTTGGATGTGGGACATACAGTGAGATGTTTGCTGCTTTTGCGTTTGGCTGTTGGGAGATTTACAGCACAAAGATATCTAGTTGATTTGAAGCAGTTCCGAGAAAGTCTAAACATAATCGCCACTTCTCCCTCCTGGCACTTTCCATGTGGGAGATATAGCAGGATGTATATTGGTTTTGAGGACAACTCAATGGACAGTGTAGGGAGAAAAGTTCCTGGCTCCTTGAATGCCGTTCCTGGAGACACTGCGATCAATGTGGGAGATATGTCAAGATGTGTGTTTGTTTTGAGGACGGCTCTCTGGAGAGTCTTAGCAAAGAGGTCACAGGGATAATCAGAGCAATTCTCAGAGACACTGAGAACAAGATGGACAGTTCCCTCCTGGCACTTTCCCTGTAGGAGATACCGCAAGACGTTTCTGTAGATTGGGCACAGCGCTCTGCAGGGTGTTAGCAGAGACTTTCCCGGGACAGTGAAACCCTATGTCAGAGACACTGAGAAGAAGCCCCAATGTTCCCTCCAGGCACTTTCAGTGTGGGTGCCTTCTCCACGTGGTTCCTGGTTTCCCTGCAGCGCTGAAGAGAATGTTAGCAAAGAGGTAACCGGCACAGCGAAAACAGTACTCAAAGACAGGGAGAGCAAGCTCTCTCTTGGCACTTTGGATGTGGGACATACAGCGAGATGTTTGCTGCTTTTGCGTTTGGCTGTTGGGAGATTTACAGCACAAAGATATCTAGTTGATTTGAAGCAGTTCCGAGAAAGTCTAAACATAATCGCCACTTCTCCCTCCTGGCACTTTCCATGTGGGAGATATAGCAGGATGTATATTGGTTTTGAGGACAACTCAATGGACAGTGTAGGGAGAAAAGTTCCTGGCTCCTTGAATGCCATTCCTGGAGACACTGCGATCAATGAGGGAGATATGTCAAGATGTGTGTTGGTTTTGAGGACGGCTCTCCGGAGAGTCTTAGCAAAGAGGTCACAGGGATAATCAGAGCAATTCTCAGAGACACTGAGAACAAGCTCGACAATTCCCTCCTGGCACTTTCCCTGTAGGAGATACCGCAAGACGTTTCTGTAGATTGGGCACAGCGCTCTGCAGGGTGTTAGCAGAGACTTTCCCGGGACAGTGAAACCCTATGTCAGAGACACTGAGAAGAAGCCCCAATGTTCCCTCCAGGCACTTTCAGTGTGGGTGCCTTCTCCACGTGGTTCCTGGTTTCCCTGCAGCGCTGAAGAGAATGTTAGCAAAGAGGTAACCGGCACAGCGAAAACAGTACTCAAAGACAGGGAGAGCAAGCTCTCTCTTGGCACTTTGGATGTGGGACATACAGCGAGATGTTTGCTGCTTTTGCGTTTGGCTGTTGGGAGATTTACAGCACAAAGATATCTAGTTGATTTGAAGCAGTTCCGAGGAAGTCTAAACATAATCCCCACTTCTCCCTCCTGGCACTTTCCATGTGGGAGATATAGCAGGATGTATATTGGTTTTGAGGACAACTCAATGGACAGTGTAGGGAGAAAAGTTCCTGGCTCCTTGAATGCCGTTCCTGGAGACACTGCGATCAATGAGGGAGATATGTCAAGATGTGTGTTGGTTTTGAGGACGGCTCTCTGGAGAGTCTTAGCAAAGAGGTCACAGGGATAATCAGAGCAATTCTCAGAGACACTGAGAACAAGCTCGACAATTCCCTCCTGGCACTTTCCCTGTAGGAGATACCGCAAGACGTTTCTGTAGATTGGGCACAGCGCTCTGCAGGGTGTTAGCAGAGACTTTCCCGGGACAGTGAAACCCTATGTCAGAGACACTGAGAAGAAGCCCCAATGTTCCCTCCAGGCACTTTCAGTGTGGGTGCCTTCTCCACGTGGTTCCTGGTTTCCCTGCAGCGCTGAAGAGAATGTTAGCAAAGAGGTAACCGGCACAGCGAAAACAGTACTCAAAGACAGGGAGAGCAAGCTCTCTCTTGGCACTTTGGATGTGGGACATACAGCGAGATGTTTGCTGCTTTTGCGTTTGGCTGTTGGGAGATTTACAGCACAAAGATATCTAGTTGATTTGAAGCAGTTCCGAGAAAGTCTAAACATAATCGCCACTTCTCCCTCCTGGCACTTTCCATGTGGGAGATATAGCAGGATGTATATTGGTTTTGAGGACAACTCAATGGACAGTGTAGGGAGAAAAGTTCCTGGCTCCTTGAATGCCGTTCCTGGAGACACTGCGATCAATGTGGGAGATATGTCAAGATGTGTGTTGGTTTTGAGGACGGCTCTCTGGAGAGTCTTAGCAAAGAGGTCACAGGGATAATCAGAGCAATTCTCAGAGACACTGAGAACAAGCTCGACAGTTCCCTCCTGGCACTTTCCCTGTAGGAGATACCGCAAGACGTTTCTGTAGATTGGGCACAGCGCTCTGCAGGGTGTTAGCAGAGACTTTCCCGGGACAGTGAAACCCTATGTCAGAGACACTGAGAAGAAGCCCCAATGTTCCCTCCAGGCACTTTCAGTGTGGGTGCCTTCTCCACGTGGTTCCTGGTTTCCCTGCAGCGCTGAAGAGAATGTTAGCAAAGAGGTAACCGGCACAGCGAAAACAGTACTCAAAGACAGGGAGAGCAAGCTCTCTCTTGGCACTTTGGATGTGGGACATACAGCGAGATGTTTGCTGCTTTTGCGTTTGGCTGTTGGGAGATTTACAGCACAAAGATATCTAGTTGATTTGAAGCAGTTCCGAGAAAGTCTAAACATAATCGCCACTTCTCCCTCCTGGCACTTTCCATGTGGGAGATATAGCAGGATGTATATTGGTTTTGAGGACAACTCAATGGACAGTGTAGGGAGAAAAGTTCCTGGCTCCTTGAATGCCGTTCCTGGAGACACTGCGATCAATGAGGGAGATATGTCAAGATGTGTGTTGGTTTTGAGGACGGCTCTCTGGAGAGTCTTAGCAAAGAGGTCACAGGGATAATCAGAGCAATTCTCAGAGACACTGAGAACAAGATGGACAGTTCCCTCCTGGCACTTTCCCTGTAGGAGATACCGCAAGACGTTTCTGTAGATTGGGCACAGCGCTCTGCAGGGTGTTAGCAGAGACTTTCCCGGGACAGTGAAACCCTATGTCAGAGACACTGAGAAGAAGCCCCAGTGTTCCCTCCAGGCACTTTCAGTGTGGGTGCCTTCTCCACGTGGTTCCTGGTTTCCCTGCAGCGCTGAAGAGAATGTTAGCAAAGAGGTAACCGGCACAGCGAAAACAGTACTCAAAGACAGGGAGAGCAAGCTCTCTCTTGGCACTTTGGATGTGGGACATACAGCGAGATGTTTGCTGCTTTTGCGTTTGGCTGTTGGGAGATTTACAGCACAAAGATATCTAGTTGATTTGAAGCAGTTCCGAGGAAGTCTAAACATAATCCCCACTTCTCCCTCCTGGCACTTTCCATGTGGGAGATATAGCAGGATGTATATTGGTTTTGAGGACAACTCAATGGACAGTGTAGGGAGAAAAGTTCCTGGCTCCTTGAATGCCGTTCCTGGAGACACTGCGATCAATGTGGGAGATATGTCAAGATGTGTGTTTGTTTTGAGGACGGCTCTCTGGAGAGTCTTAGCAAAGAGGTCACAGGGATAATCAGAGCAATTCTCAGAGACACTGAGAACAAGATGGACAGTTCCCTCCTGGCACTTTCCCTGTAGGAGATACCGCAAGACGTTTCTGTAGATTGGGCACAGCGCTCTGCAGGGTGTTAGCAGAGACTTTCCCGGGACAGTGAAACCCTATGTCAGAGACACTGAGAAGAAGCCCCAATGTTCCCTCCAGGCACTTTCAGTGTGGGTGCCTTCTCCACGTGGTTCCTGGTTTCCCTGCAGCGCTGAAGAGAATGTTAGCAAAGAGGTAACCGGCACAGCGAAAACAGTACTCAAAGAGAGGGAGAGCAAGCTCTCTCTTGGCACTTTGGATGTGGGACATACAGCGAGATGTTTGCTGCTTTTGCGTTTGGCTGTTGGGAGATTTACAGCACAAAGATATCTAGTTGATTTGAAGCAGTTCCGAGAAAGTCTAAACATAATCGCCACTTCTCCCTCCTGGCACTTTCCATGTGGGAGATATAGCAGGATGTATATTGGTTTTGAGGACAACTCAATGGACAGTGTAGGGAGAAAAGTTCCTGGCTCCTTGAATGCCATTCCTGGAGACACTGCGATCAATGAGGGAGATATGTCAAGATGTGTGTTGGTTTTGAGGACGGCTCTCCGGAGAGTCTTAGCAAAGAGGTCACAGGGATAATCAGAGCAATTCTCAGAGACACTGAGAACAAGCTCGACAATTCCCTCCTGGCACTTTCCCTGTAGGAGATACCGCAAGACGTTTCTGTAGATTGGGCACAGCGCTCTGCAGGGTGTTAGCAGAGACTTTCCCGGGACAGTGAAACCCTATGTCAGAGACACTGAGAAGAAGCCCCAATGTTCCCTCCAGGCACTTTCAGTGTGGGTGCCTTCTCCACGTGGTTCCTGGTTTCCCTGCAGCGCTGAAGAGAATGTTAGCAAAGAGGTAACCGGCACAGCGAAAACAGTACTCAAAGACAGGGAGAGCAAGCTCTCTCTTGGCACTTTGGATGTGGGACATACAGCGAGATGTTTGCTGCTTTTGCGTTTGGCTGTTGGGAGATTTACAGCACAAAGATATCTAGTTGATTTGAAGCAGTTCCGAGGAAGTCTAAACATAATCCCCACTTCTCCCTCCTGGAACTTTCCATGTGGGAGATATAGCAGGATGTATATTGGTTTTGAGGACAACTCAATGGACAGTGTAGGGAGAAAAGTTCCTGGCTCCTTGAATGCCGTTCCTGGAGACACTGCGATCAATGAGGGAGATATGTCAAGATGTGTGTTGGTTTTGAGGACGGCTCTCTGGAGAGTCTTAGCAAAGAGGTCACAGGGATAATCAGAGCAATTCTCAGAGACACTGAGAACAAGCTCGACAATTCCCTCCTGGCACTTTCCCTGTAGGAGATACCGCAAGACGTTTCTGTAGATTGGGCACAGCGCTCTGCAGGGTGTTAGCAGAGACTTTCCCGGGACAGTGAAACCCTATGTCAGAGACACTGAGAAGAAGCCCCAATGTTCCCTCCAGGCACTTTCAGTGTGGGTGCCTTCTCCACGTGGTTCCTGGTTTCCCTGCAGCGCTGAAGAGAATGTTAGCAAAGAGGTAACCGGCACAGCGAAAACAGTACTCAAAGACAGGGAGAGCAAGCTCTCTCTTGGCACTTTGGATGTGGGACATACAGCGAGATGTTTGCTGCTTTTGCGTTTGGCTGTTGGGAGATTTACAGCACAAAGATATCTAGTTGATTTGAAGCAGTTCCGAGAAAGTCTAAACATAATCGCCACTTCTCCCTCCTGGCAGTTTCCATGTGGGAGATATAGCAGGATGTATATTGGTTTTGAGGACAACTCAATGGACAGTGTAGGGAGAAAAGTTCCTGGCTCCTTGAATGCCGTTCCTGGAGACACTGCGATCAATGTGGGAGATATGTCAAGATGTGTGTTGGTTTTGAGGACGGCTCTCTGGAGAGTCTTAGCAAAGAGGTCACAGGGATAATCAGAGCAATTCTCAGAGACACTGAGAACAAGATGGACAGTTCCCTCCTGGCACTTTCCCTGTAGGAGATACCGCAAGACGTTTCTGTAGATTGGGCACAGCGCTCTGCAGGGTGTTAGCAGAGACTTTCCCGGGACAGTGAAACCCTATGTCAGAGACACTGAGAAGAAGCCCCAATGTTCCCTCCAGGCACTTTCAGTGTGGGTGCCTTCTCCACGTGGTTCCTGGTTTCCCTGCAGCGCTGAAGAGAATGTTAGCAAAGAGGTAACCGGCACAGCGAAAACAGTACTCAAAGACAGGGAGAGCAAGCTCTCTCTTGGCACTTTGGATGTGGGACATACAGCGAGATGTTTGCTGCTTTTGCGTTTGGCTGTTGGGAGATTTACAGCACAAAGATATCTAGTTGATTTGAAGCAGTTCCGAGAAAGTCTAAACATAATCGCCACTTCTCCCTCCTGGCACTTTCCATGTGGGAGATATAGCAGGATGTATATTGGTTTTGAGGACAACTCAATGGACAGTGTAGGGAGAAAAGTTCCTGGCTCCTTGAATGCCGTTCCTGGAGACACTGCGATCAATGTGGGAGATATGTCAAGATGTGTGTTTGTTTTGAGGACGGCTCTCTGGAGAGTCTTAGCAAAGAGGTCACAGGGATAATCAGAGCAATTCTCAGAGACACTGAGAACAAGCTCGACAATTCCCTCCTGGCACTTTCCCTGTAGGAGATACCGCAAGACGTTTCTGTAGATTGGGCACAGCGCTCTGCAGGGTGTTAGCAGAGACTTTCCCGGGACAGTGAAACCCTATGTCAGAGACACTGAGAAGAAGCCCCAATGTTCCCTCCAGGCACTTTCAGTGTGGGTGCCTTCTCCACGTGGTTCCTGGTTTCCCTGCAGCGCTGAAGAGAATGTTAGCAAAGAGGTAACCGGCACAGCGAAAACAGTACTCAAAGACAGGGAGAGCAAGCTCTCTCTTGGCACTTTGGATGTGGGACATACAGCGAGATGTTTGCTGCTTTTGCGTTTGGCTGTTGGGAGATTTACAGCACAAAGATATCTAGTTGATTTGAAGCAGTTCCGAGAAAGTCTAAACATAATCGCCACTTCTCCCTCCTGGCAGTTTCCATGTGGGAGATATAGCAGGATGTATATTGGTTTTGAGGACAACTCAATGGACAGTGTAGGGAGAAAAGTTCCTGGCTCCTTGAATGCCGTTCCTGGAGACACTGCGATCAATGTGGGAGATATGTCAAGATGTGTGTTGGTTTTGAGGACGGCTCTCTGGAGAGTCTTAGCAAAGAGGTCACAGGGATAATCAGAGCAATTCTCAGAGACACTGAGAACAAGATGGACAGTTCCCTCCTGGCACTTTCCCTGTAGGAGATACCGCAAGACGTTTCTGTAGATTGGGCACAGCGCTCTGCAGGGTGTTAGCAGAGACTTTCCCGGGACAGTGAAACCCTATGTCAGAGACACTGAGAAGAAGCCCCAATGTTCCCTCCAGGCACTTTCAGTGTGGGTGCCTTCTCCACGTGGTTCCTGGTTTCCCTGCAGCGCTGAAGAGAATGTTAGCAAAGAGGTAACCGGCACAGCGAAAACAGTACTCAAAGACAGGGAGAGCAAGCTCTCTCTTGGCACTTTGGATGTGGGACATACAGCGAGATGTTTGCTGCTTTTGCGTTTGGCTGTTGGGAGATTTACAGCACAAAGATATCTAGTTGATTTGAAGCAGTTCCGAGAAAGTCTAAACATAATCGCCACTTCTCCCTCCTGGCACTTTCCATGTGGGAGATATAGCAGGATGTATATTGGTTTTGAGGACAACTCAATGGACAGTGTAGGGAGAAAAGTTCCTGGCTCCTTGAATGCCGTTCCTGGAGACACTGCGATCAATGTGGGAGATATGTCAAGATGTGTGTTTGTTTTGAGGACGGCTCTCTGGAGAGTCTTAGCAAAGAGGTCACAGGGATAATCAGAGCAATTCTCAGAGACACTGAGAACAAGCTCGACAATTCCCTCCTGGCACTTTCCCTGTAGGAGATACCGCAAGACGTTTCTGTAGATTGGGCACAGCGCTCTGCAGGGTGTTAGCAGAGACTTTCCCGGGACAGTGAAACCCTATGTCAGAGACACTGAGAAGAAGCCCCAATGTTCCCTCCAGGCACTTTCAGTGTGGGTGCCTTCTCCACGTGGTTCCTGGTTTCCCTGCAGCGCTGAAGAGAATGTTAGCAAAGAGGTAACCGGCACAGCGAAAACAGTACTCAAAGACAGGGAGAGCAAGCTCTCTCTTGGCACTTTGGATGTGGGACATACAGCGAGATGTTTGCTGCTTTTGCGTTTGGCTGTTGGGAGATTTACAGCACAAAGATATCTAGTTGATTTGAAGCAGTTCCGAGGAAGTCTAAACATAATCCCCACTTCTCCCTCCTGGCACTTTCCATGTGGGAGATATAGCAGGATGTATATTGGTTTTGAGGACAACTCAATGGACAGTGTAGGGAGAAAAGTTCCTGGCTCCTTGAATGCCGTTCCTGGAGACACTGCGATCAATGAGGGAGATATGTCAAGATGTGTGTTGGTTTTGAGGACGGCTCTCTGGAGAGTCTTAGCAAAGAGGTCACAGGGATAATCAGAGCAATTCTCAGAGACACTGAGAACAAGCTCGACAATTCCCTCCTGGCACTTTCCCTGTAGGAGATACCGCAAGACGTTTCTGTAGATTGGGCACAGCGCTCTGCAGGGTGTTAGCAGAGACTTTCCCGGGACAGTGAAACCCTATGTCAGAGACACTGAGAAGAAGCCCCAATGTTCCCTCCAGGCACTTTCAGTGTGGGTGCCTTCTCCACGTGGTTCCTGGTTTCCCTGCAGCGCTGAAGAGAATGTTAGCAAAGAGGTAACCGGCACAGCGAAAACAGTACTCAAAGACAGGGAGAGCAAGCTCTCTCTTGGCACTTTGGATGTGGGACATACAGCGAGATGTTTGCTGCTTTTGCGTTTGGCTGTTGGGAGATTTACAGCACAAAGATATCTAGTTGATTTGAAGCAGTTCCGAGAAAGTCTAAACATAATCGCCACTTCTCCCTCCTGGCACTTTCCATGTGGGAGATATAGCAGGATGTATATTGGTTTTGAGGACAACTCAATGGACAGTGTAGGGAGAAAAGTTCCTGGCTCCTTGAATGCCGTTCCTGGAGACACTGCGATCAATGTGGGAGATATGTCAAGATGTGTGTTGGTTTTGAGGACGGCTCTCTGGAGTCTTAGCAAAGAGGTCACAGGGATAATCAGAGCAATTCTCAGAGACACTGAGAACAAGCTCGACAATTCCCTCCTGGCACTTTCCCTGTAGGAGATACCGCAAGACGTTTCTGTAGATTGGGCACAGCGCTCTGCAGGGTGTTAGCAGAGACTTTCCCGGGACAGTGAAACCCTATGTCAGAGACACTGAGAAGAAGCCCCAATGTTCCCTCCAGGCACTTTCAGTGTGGGTGCCTTCTCCACGTGGTTCCTGGTTTCCCTGCAGCGCTGAAGAGAATGTTAGCAAAGAGGTAACCGGCACAGCGAAAACAGTACTCAAAGACAGGGAGAGCAAGCTCTCTCTTGGCACTTTGGATGTGGGACATACAGCGAGATGTTTGCTGCTTTTGCGTTTGGCTGTTGGGAGATTTACAGCACAAAGATATCTAGTTGATTTGAAGCAGTTCCGAGGAAGTCTAAACATAATCGCCACTTCTCCCTCCTGGCACTTTCCATGTGGGAGATATAGCAGGATGTATATTGGTTTTGAGGACAACTCAATGGACAGTGTAGGGAGAAAAGTTCCTGGCTCCTTGAATGCCGTTCCTGGAGACACTGCGATCAATGAGGGAGATATGTCAAGATGTGTGTTGGTTTTGAGGACGGCTCTCTGGAGAGTCTTAGCAAAGAGGTCACAGGGATAATCAGAGCAATTCTCAGAGACACTGAGAACAAGCTCGACAATTCCCTCCTGGCACTTTCCCTGTAGGAGATACCGCAAGACGTTTCTGTAGATTGGGCACAGCGCTCTGCAGGGTGTTAGCAGAGACTTTCCCGGGACAGTGAAACCCTATGTCAGAGACACTGAGAAGAAGCCCCAATGTTCCCTCCAGGCACTTTCAGTGTGGGTGCCTTCTCCACGTGGTTCCTGGTTTCCCTGCAGCGCTGAAGAGAATGTTAGCAAAGAGGTAACCGTCACAGCGAAAACAGTACTCAAAGACAGGGAGAGCAAGCTCTCTCTTGGCACTTTGGATGTGGGACATACAGCGAGATGTTTGCTGCTTTTGCGTTTGGCTGTTGGGAGATTTACAGCACAAAGATATCTAGTTGATTTGAAGCAGTTCCGAGGAAGTCTAAACATAATCGCCACTTCTCCCTCCTGGCACTTTCCATGTGGGAGATATAGCAGGATGTATATTGGTTTTGAGGACAACTCAATGGACAGTGTAGGGAGAAAAGTTCCTGGCTCCTTGAATGCCGTTCCTGGAGACACTGCGATCAATGAGGGAGATATGTCAAGATGTGTGTTGGTTTTGAGGACGGCTCTCTGGAGAGTCTTAGCAAAGAGGTCACAGGGATAATCAGAGCAATTCTCAGAGACACTGAGAACAAGCTCGACAATTCCCTCCTGGCACTTTCCCTGTAGGAGATACCGCAAGACGTTTCTGTAGATTGGGCACAGCGCTCTGCAGGGTGTTAGCAGAGACTTTCCCGGGACAGTGAAACCCTATGTCAGAGACACTGAGAAGAAGCCCCAATGTTCCCTCCAGGCACTTTCAGTGTGGGTGCCTTCTCCACGTGGTTCCTGGTTTCCCTGCAGCGCTGAAGAGAATGTTAGCAAAGAGGTAACCGGCACAGCGAAAACAGTACTCAAAGACAGGGAGAGCAAGCTCTCTCTTGGCACTTTGGATGTGGGACATACAGCGAGATGTTTGCTGCTTTTGCGTTTGGCTGTTGGGAGATTTACAGCACAAAGATATCTAGTTGATTTGAAGCAGTTCCGAGAAAGTCTAAACATAATCGCCACTTCTCCCTCCTGGCACTTTCCATGTGGGAGATATAGCAGGATGTATATTGGTTTTGAGGACAACTCAATGGACAGTGTAGGGAGAAAAGTTCCTGGCTCCTTGAATGCCGTTCCTGGAGACACTGCGATCAATGAGGGAGATATGTCAAGATGTGTGTTGGTTTTGAGGACGGCTCTCTGGAGAGTCTTAGCAAAGAGGTCACAGGGATAATCAGAGCAATTCTCAGAGACACTGAGAACAAGCTCGACAATTCCCTCCTGGCACTTTCCCTGTAGGAGATACCGCAAGACGTTTCTGTAGATTGGGCACAGCGCTCTGCAGGGTGTTAGCAGAGACTTTCCCGGGACAGTGAAACCCTATGTCAGAGACACTGAGAAGAAGCCCCAATGTTCCCTCCAGGCACTTTCAGTGTGGGTGCCTTCTCCACGTGGTTCCTGGTTTCCCTGCAGCGCTGAAGAGAATGTTAGCAAAGAGGTAACCGGCACAGCGAAAACAGTACTCAAAGACAGGGAGAGCAAGCTCTCTCTTGGCACTTTGGATGTGGGACATACAGCGAGATGTTTGCTGCTTTTGCGTTTGGCTGTTGGGAGATTTACAGCACAAAGATATCTAGTTGATTTGAAGCAGTTCCGAGAAAGTCTAAACATAATCGCCACTTCTCCCTCCTGGCACTTTCCATGTGGGAGATATAGCAGGATGTATATTGGTTTTGAGGACAACTCAATGGACAGTGTAGGGAGAAAAGTTCCTGGCTCCTTGAATGCCGTTCCTGGAGACACTGCGATCAATGTGGGAGATATGTCAAGATGTGTGTTGGTTTTGAGGACGGCTCTCTGGAGAGTCTTAGCAAAGAGGTCACAGGGATAATCAGAGCAATTCTCAGAGACACTGAGAACAAGATGGACAGTTCCCTCCTGGCACTTTCCCTGTAGGAGATACCGCAAGACGTTTCTGTAGATTGGGCACAGCGCTCTGCAGGGTGTTAGCAGAGACTTTCCCGGGACAGTGAAACCCTATGTCAGAGACACTGAGAAGAAGCCCCAATGTTCCCTCCAGGCACTTTCAGTGTGGGTGCCTTCTCCACGTGGTTCCTGGTTTCCCTGCAGCGCTGAAGAGAATGTTAGCAAAGAGGTAACCGGCACAGCGAAAACAGTACTCAAAGACAGGGAGAGCAAGCTCTCTCTTGGCACTTTGGATGTGGGACATACAGCGAGATGTTTGCTGCTTTTGCGTTTGGCTGTTGGGAGATTTACAGCACAAAGATATCTAGTTGATTTGAAGCAGTTCCGAGAAAGTCTAAACATAATCGCCACTTCTCCCTCCTGGCACTTTCCATGTGGGAGATATAGCAGGATGTATATTGGTTTTGAGGACAACTCAATGGACAGTGTAGGGAGAAAAGTTCCTGGCTCCTTGAATGCCGTTCCTGGAGACACTGCGATCAATGTGGGAGATATGTCAAGATGTGTGTTGGTTTTGAGGACGGCTCTCTGGAGAGTCTTAGCAAAGAGGTCACAGGGATAATCAGAGCAATTCTCAGAGACACTGAGAACAAGATGGACAGTTCCCTCCTGGCACTTTCCCTGTAGGAGATACCGCAAGACGTTTCTGTAGATTGGGCACAGCGCTCTGCAGGGTGTTAGCAGAGACTTTCCCGGGACAGTGAAACCCTATGTCAGAGACACTGAGAAGAAGCCCCAATGTTCCCTCCAGGCACTTTCAGTGTGGGTGCCTTCTCCACGTGGTTCCTGGTTTCCCTGCAGCGCTGAAGAGAATGTTAGCAAAGAGGTAACCGGCACAGCGAAAACAGTACTCAAAGACAGGGAGAGCAAGCTCTCTCTTGGCACTTTGGATGTGGGACATACAGCGAGATGTTTGCTGCTTTTGCGTTTGGCTGTTGGGAGATTTACAGCACAAAGATATCTAGTTGATTTGAAGCAGTTCCGAGAAAGTCTAAACATAATCGCCACTTCTCCCTCCTGGCACTTTCCATGTGGGAGATATAGCAGGATGTATATTGGTTTTGAGGACAACTCAATGGACAGTGTAGGGAGAAAAGTTCCTGGCTCCTTGAATGCCGTTCCTGGAGACACTGCGATCAATGTGGGAGATATGTCAAGATGTGTGTTGGTTTTGAGGACGGCTCTCTGGAGAGTCTTAGCAAAGAGGTCACAGGGATAATCAGAGCAATTCTCAGAGACACTGAGAACAAGATGGACAGTTCCCTCCTGGCACTTTCCCTGTAGGAGATACCGCAAGACGTTTCTGTAGATTGGGCACAGCGCTCTGCAGGGTGTTAGCAGAGACTTTCCCGGGACAGTGAAACCCTATGTCAGAGACACTGAGAAGAAGCCCCAATGTTCCCTCCAGGCACTTTCAGTGTGGGTGCCTTCTCCACGTGGTTCCTGGTTTCCCTGCAGCGCTGAAGAGAATGTTAGCAAAGAGGTAACCGGCACAGCGAAAACAGTACTCAAAGACAGGGAGAGCAAGCTCTCTCTTGGCACTTTGGATGTGGGACATACAGCGAGATGTTTGCTGCTTTTGCGTTTGGCTGTTGGGAGATTTACAGCACAAAGATATCTAGTTGATTTGAAGCAGTTCCGAGAAAGTCTAAACATAATCGCCACTTCTCCCTCCTGGCACTTTCCATGTGGGAGATATAGCAGGATGTATATTGGTTTTGAGGACAACTCAATGGACAGTGTAGGGAGAAAAGTTCCTGGCTCCTTGAATGCCGTTCCTGGAGACACTGCGATCAATGTGGGAGATATGTCAAGATGTGTGTTGGTTTTGAGGACGGCTCTCTGGAGAGTCTTAGCAAAGAGGTCACAGGGATAATCAGAGCAATTCTCAGAGACACTGAGAACAAGATGGACAGTTCCCTCCTGGCACTTTCCCTGTAGGAGATACCGCAAGACGTTTCTGTAGATTGGGCACAGCGCTCTGCAGGGTGTTAGCAGAGACTTTCCCGGGACAGTGAAACCCTATGTCAGAGACACTGAGAAGAAGCCCCAATGTTCCCTCCAGGCACTTTCAGTGTGGGTGCCTTCTCCACGTGGTTCCTGGTTTCCCTGCAGCGCTGAAGAGAATGTTAGCAAAGAGGTAACCGGCACAGCGAAAACAGTACTCAAAGACAGGGAGAGCAAGCTCTCTCTTGGCACTTTGGATGTGGGACATACAGCGAGATGTTTGCTGCTTTTGCGTTTGGCTGTTGGGAGATTTACAGCACAAAGATATCTAGTTGATTTGAAGCAGTTCCGAGGAAGTCTAAACATAATCGCCACTTCTCCCTCCTGGCACTTTCCATGTGGGAGATATAGCAGGATGTATCTTGGTTTTGAGGACAACTCAATGGACAGTGTAGGGAGAAAAGTTCCTGGCTCCTTGAATGCCGTTCCTGGAGACACTGCGATCAATGAGGGAGATATGTCAAGATGTGTGTTGGTTTTGAGGACGGCTCTCTGGAGAGTCTTAGCAAAGAGGTCACAGGGATAATCAGAGCAATTCTCAGAGACACTGAGAACAAGCTCGACAATTCCCTCCTGGCACTTTCCCTGTAGGAGATACCGCAAGACGTTTCTGTAGATTGGGCACAGCGCTCTGCAGGGTGTTAGCAGAGACTTTCCCGGGACAGTGAAACCCTATGTCAGAGACACTGAGAAGAAGCCCCAATGTTCCCTCCAGGCACTTTCAGTGTGGGTGCCTTCTCCACGTGGTTCCTGGTTTCCCTGCAGCGCTGAAGAGAATGTTAGCAAAGAGGTAACCGGCACAGCGAAAACAGTACTCAAAGACAGGGAGAGCAAGCTCTCTCTTGGCACTTTGGATGTGGGACATACAGCGAGATGTTTGCTGCTTTTGCGTTTGGCTGTTGGGAGATTTACAGCACAAAGATATCTAGTTGATTTGAAGCAGTTCCGAGGAAGTCTAAACATAATCGCCACTTCTCCCTCCTGGCACTTTCCATGTGGGAGATATAGCAGGATGTATATTGGTTTTGAGGACAACTCAATGGACAGTGTAGGGAGAAAAGTTCCTGGCTCCTTGAATGCCGTTCCTGGAGACACTGCGATCAATGAGGGAGATATGTCAAGATGTGTGTTGGTTTTGAGGACGGCTCTCTGGAGAGTCTTAGCAAAGAGGTCACAGGGATAATCAGAGCAATTCTCAGAGACACTGAGAACAAGATGGACAGTTCCCTCCTGGCACTTTCCCTGTAGGAGATACCGCAAGACGTTTCTGTAGATTGGGCACAGCGCTCTGCAGGGTGTTAGCAGAGACTTTCCCGGGACAGTGAAACCCTATGTCAGAGACACTGAGAAGAAGCCCCAATGTTCCCTCCAGGCACTTTCAGTGTGGGTGCCTTCTCCACGTGGTTCCTGGTTTCCCTGCAGCGCTGAAGAGAATGTTAGCAAAGAGGTAACCGGCACAGCGAAAACAGTACTCAAAGACAGGGAGAGCAAGCTCTCTCTTGGCACTTTGGATGTGGGACATACAGCGAGATGTTTGCTGCTTTTGCGTTTGGCTGTTGGGAGATTTACAGCACAAAGATATCTAGTTGATTTGAAGCAGTTCCGAGAAAGTCTAAACATAATCGCCACTTCTCCCTCCTGGCACTTTCCATGTGGGAGATATAGCAGGATGTATATTGGTTTTGAGGACAACTCAATGGACAGTGTAGGGAGAAAAGTTCCTGGCTCCTTGAATGCCGTTCCTGGAGACACTGCGATCAATGTGGGAGATATGTCAAGATGTGTGTTTGTTTTGAGGACGGCTCTATGGAGAGTCTTAGCAAAGAGGTCACAGGGATAATCAGAGCAATTCTCAGAGACACTGAGAACAAGATGGACAGTTCCCTCCTGGCACTTTCCCTGTAGGAGATACCGCAAGACGTTTCTGTAGATTGGGCACAGCGCTCTGCAGGGTGTTAGCAGAGACTTTCCCGGGACAGTGAAACCCTATGTCAGAGACACTGAGAAGAAGCCCCAATGTTCCCTCCAGGCACTTTCAGTGTGGGTGCCTTCTCCACGTGGTTCCTGGTTTCCCTGCAGCGCTGAAGAGAATGTTAGCAAAGAGGTAACCGGCACAGCGAAAACAGTACTCAAAGACAGGGAGAGCAAGCTCTCTCTTGGCACTTTGGATGTGGGACATACAGCGAGATGTTTGCTGCTTTTGCGTTTGGCTGTTGGGAGATTTACAGCACAAAGATATCTAGTTGATTTGAAGCAGTTCCGAGGAAGTCTAAACATAATCGCCACTTCTCCCTCCTGGCACTTTCCATGTGGGAGATATAGCAGGATGTATATTGGTTTTGAGGACAACTCAATGGACAGTGTAGGGAGAAAAGTTCCTGGCTCCTTGAATGCCGTTCCTGGAGACACTGCGATCAATGAGGGAGATATGTCAAGATGTGTGTTGGTTTTGAGGACGGCTCTCTGGAGAGTCTTAGCAAAGAGGTCACAGGGATAATCAGAGCAATTCTCAGAGACACTGAGAACAAGCTCGACAATTCCCTCCTGGCACTTTCCCTGTAGGAGATACCGCAAGACGTTTCTGTAGATTGGGCACAGCGCTCTGCAGGGTGTTAGCAGAGACTTTCCCGGGACAGTGAAACCCTATGTCAGAGACACTGAGAAGAAGCCCCAATGTTCCCTCCAGGCACTTTCAGTGTGGGTGCCTTCTCCACGTGGTTCCTGGTTTCCCTGCAGCGCTGAAGAGAATGTTAGCAAAGAGGTAACCGGCACAGCGAAAACAGTACTCAAAGACAGGGAGAGCAAGCTCTCTCTTGGCACTTTGGATGTGGGACATACAGCGAGATGTTTGCTGCTTTTGCGTTTGGCTGTTGGGAGATTTACAGCACAAAGATATCTAGTTGATTTGAAGCAGTTCCGAGGAAGTCTAAACATAATCGCCACTTCTCCCTCCTGGCACTTTCCATGTGGGAGATATAGCAGGATGTATATTGGTTTTGAGGACAACTCAATGGACAGTGTAGGGAGAAAAGTTCCTGGCTCCTTGAATGCCGTTCCTGGAGACACTGCGATCAATGTGGGAGATATGTCAAGATGTGTGTTGGTTTTGAGGACGGCTCTCTGGAGAGTCTTAGCAAAGAGGTCACAGGGATAATCAGAGCAATTCTCAGAGACACTGAGAACAAGCTCGACAATTCCCTCCTGGCACTTTCCCTGTAGGAGATACCGCAAGACGTTTCTGTAGATTGGGCACAGCGCTCTGCAGGGTGTTAGCAGAGACTTTCCCGGGACAGTGAAACCCTATGTCAGAGACACTGAGAAGAAGCCCCAATGTTCCCTCCAGGCACTTTCAGTGTGGGTGCCTTCTCCACGTGGTTCCTGGTTTCCCTGCAGCGCTGAAGAGAATGTTAGCAAAGAGGTAACCGGCACCGCGAAAACAGTACTCAAAGACAGGGAGAGCAAGCTCTCTCTTGGCACTTTGGATGTGGGACATACAGCGAGATGTTTGCTGCTTTTGCGTTTGGCTGTTGGGAGATTTACAGCACAAAGATATCTAGTTGATTTGAAGCAGTTCCGAGAAAGTCTAAACATAATCGCCACTTCTCCCTCCTGGCACTTTCCATGTGGGAGATATAGCAGGATGTATATTGGTTTTGAGGACAACTCAATGGACAGTGTAGGGAGAAAAGTTCCTGGCTCCTTGAATGCCGTTCCTGGAGACACTGCGATCAATGTGGGAGATATGTCAAGATGTGTGTTGGTTTTGAGGACGGCTCTCTGGAGAGTCTTAGCAAAGAGGTCACAGGGATAATCAGAGCAATTCTCAGAGACACTGAGAACAAGCTCGACAATTCCCTCCTGGCACTTTCCCTGTAGGAGATACCGCAAGACGTTTCTGTAGATTGGGCACAGCGCTCTGCAGGGTGTTAGCAGAGACTTTCCGGGGACAGTGAAACCCTATGTCAGAGACACTGAGAAGAAGCCCCAATGTTCCCTCCAGGCACTTTCAGTGTGGGTGCCTTCTCCACGTGGTTCCTGGTTTCCCTGCAGCGCTGAAGAGAATGTTAGCAAAGAGGTAACCGGCACAGCGAAAACAGTACTCAAAGACAGGGAGAGCAAGCTCTCTCTTGGCACTTTGGATGTGGGACATACAGCGAGATGTTTGCTGCTTTTGCGTTTGGCTGTTGGGAGATTTACAGCACAAAGATATCTAGTTGATTTGAAGCAGTTCCGAGAAAGTCTAAACATAATCGCCACTTCTCCCTCCTGGCACTTTCCATGTGGGAGATATAGCTGGATGTATATTGGTTTTGAGGACAACTCAATGGACAGTGTAGGGAGAAAAGTTCCTGGCTCCTTGAATGCCGTTCCTGGAGACACTGCGATCAATGAGGGAGATATGTCAAGATGTGTGTTGGTTTTGAGGACGGCTCTCTGGAGAGTCTTAGCAAAGAGGTCACAGGGATAATCAGAGCAATTCTCAGAGACACTGAGAACAAGATGGACAGTTCCCTCCTGGCACTTTCCCTGTAGGAGATACCGCAAGACGTTTCTGTAGATTGGGCACAGCGCTCTGCAGGGTGTTAGCAGAGACTTTCCCGGGACAGTGAAACCCTATGTCAGAGACACTGAGAAGAAGCCCCAATGTTCCCTCCAGGCACTTTCAGTGTGGGTGCCTTCTCCACGTGGTTCCTGGTTTCCCTGCAGCGCTGAAGAGAATGTTAGCAAAGAGGTAACCGGCACAGCGAAAACAGTACTCAAAGACAGGGAGAGCAAGCTCTCTCTTGGCACTTTGGATGTGGGACATACAGCGAGATGTTTGCTGCTTTTGCGTTTGGCTGTTGGGAGATTTACAGCACAAAGATATCTAGTTGATTTGAAGCAGTTCCGAGAAAGTCTAAACATAATCGCCACTTCTCCCTCCTGGCACTTTCCATGTGGGAGATATAGCAGGATGTATATTGGTTTTGAGGACAACTCAATGGACAGTGTAGGGAGAAAAGTTCCTGGCTCCTTGAATGCCGTTCCTGGAGACACTGCGATCAATGTGGGAGATATGTCAAGATGTGTGTTGGTTTTGAGGACGGCTCTCTGGAGAGTCTTAGCAAAGAGGTCACAGGGATAATCAGAGCAATTCTCAGAGACACTGAGAACAAGATGGACAGTTCCCTCCTGGCACTTTCCCTGTAGGAGATACCGCAAGACGTTTCTGTAGATTGGGCACAGCGCTCTGCAGGGTGTTAGCAGAGACTTTCCCGGGACAGTGAAACCCTATGTCAGAGACACTGAGAAGAAGCCCCAATGTTCCCTCCAGGCACTTTCAGTGTGGGTGCCTTCTCCACGTGGTTCCTGGTTTCCCTGCAGCGCTGAAGAGAATGTTAGCAAAGAGGTAACCGGCACAGCGAAAACAGTACTCAAAGACAGGGAGAGCAAGCTCTCTCTTGGCACTTTGGATGTGGGACATACAGCGAGATGTTTGCTGCTTTTGCGTTTGGCTGTTGGGAGATTTACAGCACAAAGATATCTAGTTGATTTGAAGCAGTTCCGAGGAAGTCTAAACATAATCCCCACTTCTCCCTCCTGGCACTTTCCATGTGGGAGATATAGCAGGATGTATATTGGTTTTGAGGACAACTCAATGGACAGTGTAGGGAGAAAAGTTCCTGGCTCCTTGAATGCCGTTCCTGGAGACACTGCGATCAATGAGGGAGATATGTCAAGATGTGTGTTGGTTTTGAGGACGGCTCTCTGGAGAGTCTTAGCAAAGAGGTCACAGGGATAATCAGAGCAATTCTCAGAGACACTGAGAACAAGCTCGACAATTCCCTCCTGGCACTTTCCCTGTAGGAGATACCGCAAGACGTTTCTGTAGATTGGGCACAGCGCTCTGCAGGGTGTTAGCAGAGACTTTCCCGGGACAGTGAAACCCTATGTCAGAGACACTGAGAAGAAGCCCCAATGTTCCCTCCAGGCACTTTCAGTGTGGGTGCCTTCTCCACGTGGTTCCTGGTTTCCCTGCAGCGCTGAAGAGAATGTTAGCAAAGAGGTAACCGGCACAGCGAAAACAGTACTCAAAGACAGGGAGAGCAAGCTCTCTCTTGGCACTTTGGATGTGGGACATACAGCGAGATGTTTGCTGCTTTTGCGTTTGGCTGTTGGGAGATTTACAGCACAAAGATATCTAGTTGATTTGAAGCAGTTCCGAGAAAGTCTAAACATAATCGCCACTTCTCCCTCCTGGCACTTTCCATGTGGGAGATATAGCAGGATGTATATTGGTTTTGAGGACAACTCAATGGACAGTGTAGGGAGAAAAGTTCCTGGCTCCTTGAATGCCGTTCCTGGAGACACTGCGATCAATGTGGGAGATATGTCAAGATGTGTGTTGGTTTTGAGGACGGCTCTCTGGAGTCTTAGCAAAGAGGTCACAGGGATAATCAGAGCAATTCTCAGAGACACTGAGAACAAGCTCGACAATTCCCTCCTGGCACTTTCCCTGTAGGAGATACCGCAAGACGTTTCTGTAGATTGGGCACAGCGCTCTGCAGGGTGTTAGCAGAGACTTTCCCGGGACAGTGAAACCCTATGTCAGAGACACTGAGAAGAAGCCCCAATGTTCCCTCCAGGCACTTTCAGTGTGGGTGCCTTCTCCACGTGGTTCCTGGTTTCCCTGCAGCGCTGAAGAGAATGTTAGCAAAGAGGTAACCGGCACAGCGAAAACAGTACTCAAAGACAGGGAGAGCAAGCTCTCTCTTGGCACTTTGGATGTGGGACATACAGCGAGATGTTTGCTGCTTTTGCGTTTGGCTGTTGGGAGATTTACAGCACAAAGATATCTAGTTGATTTGAAGCAGTTCCGAGGAAGTCTAAACATAATCGCCACTTCTCCCTCCTGGCACTTTCCATGTGGGAGATATAGCAGGATGTATATTGGTTTTGAGGACAACTCAATGGACAGTGTAGGGAGAAAAGTTCCTGGCTCCTTGAATGCCGTTCCTGGAGACACTGCGATCAATGAGGGAGATATGTCAAGATGTGTGTTGGTTTTGAGGACGGCTCTCTGGAGAGTCTTAGCAAAGAGGTCACAGGGATAATCAGAGCAATTCTCAGAGACACTGAGAACAAGCTCGACAATTCCCTCCTGGCACTTTCCCTGTAGGAGATACCGCAAGACGTTTCTGTAGATTGGGCACAGCGCTCTGCAGGGTGTTAGCAGAGACTTTCCCGGGACAGTGAAACCCTATGTCAGAGACACTGAGAAGAAGCCCCAATGTTCCCTCCAGGCACTTTCAGTGTGGGTGCCTTCTCCACGTGGTTCCTGGTTTCCCTGCAGCGCTGAAGAGAATGTTAGCAAAGAGGTAACCGGCACAGCGAAAACAGTACTCAAAGACAGGGAGAGCAAGCTCTCTCTTGGCACTTTGGATGTGGGACATACAGCGAGATGTTTGCTGCTTTTGCGTTTGGCTGTTGGGAGATTTACAGCACAAAGATATCTAGTTGATTTGAAGCAGTTCCGAGGAAGTCTAAACATAATCGCCACTTCTCCCTCCTGGCACTTTCCATGTGGGAGATATAGCAGGATGTATATTGGTTTTGAGGACAACTCAATGGACAGTGTAGGGAGAAAAGTTCCTGGCTCCTTGAATGCCGTTCCTGGAGACACTGCGATCAATGAGGGAGATATGTCAAGATGTGTGTTGGTTTTGAGGACGGCTCTCTGGAGAGTCTTAGCAAAGAGGTCACAGGGATAATCAGAGCAATTCTCAGAGACACTGAGAACAAGCTCGACAATTCCCTCCTGGCACTTTCCCTGTAGGAGATACCGCAAGACGTTTCTGTAGATTGGGCACAGCGCTCTGCAGGGTGTTAGCAGAGACTTTCCCGGGACAGTGAAACCCTATGTCAGAGACACTGAGAAGAAGCCCCAATGTTCCCTCCAGGCACTTTCAGTGTGGGTGCCTTCTCCACGTGGTTCCTGGTTTCCCTGCAGCGCTGAAGAGAATGTTAGCAAAGAGGTAACCGTCACAGCGAAAACAGTACTCAAAGACAGGGAGAGCAAGCTCTCTCTTGGCACTTTGGATGTGGGACATACAGCGAGATGTTTGCTGCTTTTGCGTTTGGCTGTTGGGAGATTTACAGCACAAAGATATCTAGTTGATTTGAAGCAGTTCCGAGGAAGTCTAAACATAATCGCCACTTCTCCCTCCTGGCACTTTCCATGTGGGAGATATAGCAGGATGTATATTGGTTTTGAGGACAACTCAATGGACAGTGTAGGGAGAAAAGTTCCTGGCTCCTTGAATGCCGTTCCTGGAGACACTGCGATCAATGAGGGAGATATGTCAAGATGTGTGTTGGTTTTGAGGACGGCTCTCTGGAGAGTCTTAGCAAAGAGGTCACAGGGATAATCAGAGCAATTCTCAGAGACACTGAGAACAAGCTCGACAATTCCCTCCTGGCACTTTCCCTGTAGGAGATACCGCAAGACGTTTCTGTAGATTGGGCACAGCGCTCTGCAGGGTGTTAGCAGAGACTTTCCCGGGACAGTGAAACCCTATGTCAGAGACACTGAGAAGAAGCCCCAATGTTCCCTCCAGGCACTTTCAGTGTGGGTGCCTTCTCCACGTGGTTCCTGGTTTCCCTGCAGCGCTGAAGAGAATGTTAGCAAAGAGGTAACCGGCACAGCGAAAACAGTACTCAAAGACAGGGAGAGCAAGCTCTCTCTTGGCACTTTGGATGTGGGACATACAGCGAGATGTTTGCTGCTTTTGCGTTTGGCTGTTGGGAGATTTACAGCACAAAGATATCTAGTTGATTTGAAGCAGTTCCGAGAAAGTCTAAACATAATCGCCACTTCTCCCTCCTGGCACTTTCCATGTGGGAGATATAGCAGGATGTATATTGGTTTTGAGGACAACTCAATGGACAGTGTAGGGAGAAAAGTTCCTGGCTCCTTGAATGCCGTTCCTGGAGACACTGCGATCAATGAGGGAGATATGTCAAGATGTGTGTTGGTTTTGAGGACGGCTCTCTGGAGAGTCTTAGCAAAGAGGTCACAGGGATAATCAGAGCAATTCTCAGAGACACTGAGAACAAGCTCGACAATTCCCTCCTGGCACTTTCCCTGTAGGAGATACCGCAAGACGTTTCTGTAGATTGGGCACAGCGCTCTGCAGGGTGTTAGCAGAGACTTTCCCGGGACAGTGAAACCCTATGTCAGAGACACTGAGAAGAAGCCCCAATGTTCCCTCCAGGCACTTTCAGTGTGGGTGCCTTCTCCACGTGGTTCCTGGTTTCCCTGCAGCGCTGAAGAGAATGTTAGCAAAGAGGTAACCGGCACAGCGAAAACAGTACTCAAAGACAGGGAGAGCAAGCTCTCTCTTGGCACTTTGGATGTGGGACATACAGCGAGATGTTTGCTGCTTTTGCGTTTGGCTGTTGGGAGATTTACAGCACAAAGATATCTAGTTGATTTGAAGCAGTTCCGAGAAAGTCTAAACATAATCGCCACTTCTCCCTCCTGGCACTTTCCATGTGGGAGATATAGCAGGATGTATATTGGTTTTGAGGACAACTCAATGGACAGTGTAGGGAGAAAAGTTCCTGGCTCCTTGAATGCCGTTCCTGGAGACACTGCGATCAATGTGGGAGATATGTCAAGATGTGTGTTGGTTTTGAGGACGGCTCTCTGGAGAGTCTTAGCAAAGAGGTCACAGGGATAATCAGAGCAATTCTCAGAGACACTGAGAACAAGCTCGACAATTCCCTCCTGGCACTTTCCCTGTAGGAGATACCGCAAGACGTTTCTGTAGATTGGGCACAGCGCTCTGCAGGGTGTTAGCAGAGACTTTCCCGGGACAGTGAAACCCTATGTCAGAGACACTGAGAAGAAGCCCCAATGTTCCCTCCAGGCACTTTCAGTGTGGGTGCCTTCTCCACGTGGTTCCTGGTTTCCCTGCAGCGCTGAAGAGAATGTTAGCAAAGAGGTAACCGGCACAGCGAAAACAGTACTCAAAGACAGGGAGAGCAAGCTCTCTCTTGGCACTTTGGATGTGGGACATACAGCGAGATGTTTGCTGCTTTTGCGTTTGGCTGTTGGGAGATTTACAGCACAAAGATATCTAGTTGATTTGAAGCAGTTCCGAGAAAGTCTAAACATAATCGCCACTTCTCCCTCCTGGCACTTTCCATGTGGGAGATATAGCAGGATGTATATTGGTTTTGAGGACAACTCAATGGACAGTGTAGGGAGAAAAGTTCCTGGCTCCTTGAATGCCGTTCCTGGAGACACTGCGATCAATGTGGGAGATATGTCAAGATGTGTGTTGGTTTTGAGGACGGCTCTCTGGAGAGTCTTAGCAAAGAGGTCACAGGGATAATCAGAGCAATTCTCAGAGACACTGAGAACAAGATGGACAGTTCCCTCCTGGCACTTTCCCTGTAGGAGATACCGCAAGACGTTTCTGTAGATTGGGCACAGCGCTCTGCAGGGTGTTAGCAGAGACTTTCCCGGGACAGTGAAACCCTATGTCAGAGACACTGAGAAGAAGCCCCAATGTTCCCTCCAGGCACTTTCAGTGTGGGTGCCTTCTCCACGTGGTTCCTGGTTTCCCTGCAGCGCTGAAGAGAATGTTAGCAAAGAGGTAACCGGCACAGCGAAAACAGTACTCAAAGACAGGGAGAGCAAGCTCTCTCTTGGCACTTTGGATGTGGGACATACAGCGAGATGTTTGCTGCTTTTGCGTTTGGCTGTTGGGAGATTTACAGCACAAAGATATCTAGTTGATTTGAAGCAGTTCCGAGAAAGTCTAAACATAATCGCCACTTCTCCCTCCTGGCACTTTCCATGTGGGAGATATAGCAGGATGTATATTGGTTTTGAGGACAACTCAATGGACAGTGTAGGGAGAAAAGTTCCTGGCTCCTTGAATGCCGTTCCTGGAGACACTGCGATCAATGTGGGAGATATGTCAAGATGTGTGTTGGTTTTGAGGACGGCTCTCTGGAGAGTCTTAGCAAAGAGGTCACAGGGATAATCAGAGCAATTCTCAGAGACACTGAGAACAAGCTCGACAGTTCCCTCCTGGCACTTTCCCTGTAGGAGATACCGCAAGACGTTTCTGTAGATTGGGCACAGCGCTCTGCAGGGTGTTAGCAGAGACTTTCCCGGGACAGTGAAACCCTATGTCAGAGACACTGAGAAGAAGCCCCAATGTTCCCTCCAGGCACTTTCAGTGTGGGTGCCTTCTCCACGTGGTTCCTGGTTTCCCTGCAGCGCTGAAGAGAATGTTAGCAAAGAGGTAACCGGCACAGCGAAAACAGTACTCAAAGACAGGGAGAGCAAGCTCTCTCTTGGCACTTTGGATGTGGGACATACAGCGAGATGTTTGCTGCTTTTGCGTTTGGCTGTTGGGAGATTTACAGCACAAAGATATCTAGTTGATTTGAAGCAGTTCCGAGGAAGTCTAAACATAATCGCCACTTCTCCCTCCTGGCACTTTCCATGTGGGAGATATAGCAGGATGTATCTTGGTTTTGAGGACAACTCAATGGACAGTGTAGGGAGAAAAGTTCCTGGCTCCTTGAATGCCGTTCCTGGAGACACTGCGATCAATGAGGGAGATATGTCAAGATGTGTGTTGGTTTTGAGGACGGCTCTCTGGAGAGTCTTAGCAAAGAGGTCACAGGGATAATCAGAGCAATTCTCAGAGACACTGAGAACAAGCTCGACAATTCCCTCCTGGCACTTTCCCTGTAGGAGATACCGCAAGACGTTTCTGTAGATTGGGCACAGCGCTCTGCAGGGTGTTAGCAGAGACTTTCCCGGGACAGTGAAACCCTATGTCAGAGACACTGAGAAGAAGCCCCAATGTTCCCTCCAGGCACTTTCAGTGTGGGTGCCTTCTCCACGTGGTTCCTGGTTTCCCTGCAGCGCTGAAGAGAATGTTAGCAAAGAGGTAACCGGCACAGCGAAAACAGTACTCAAAGACAGGGAGAGCAAGCTCTCTCTTGGCACTTTGGATGTGGGACATACAGCGAGATGTTTGCTGCTTTTGCGTTTGGCTGTTGGGAGATTTACAGCACAAAGATATCTAGTTGATTTGAAGCAGTTCCGAGGAAGTCTAAACATAATCGCCACTTCTCCCTCCTGGCACTTTCCATGTGGGAGATATAGCAGGATGTATATTGGTTTTGAGGACAACTCAATGGACAGTGTAGGGAGAAAAGTTCCTGGCTCCTTGAATGCCGTTCCTGGAGACACTGCGATCAATGAGGGAGATATGTCAAGATGTGTGTTGGTTTTGAGGACGGCTCTCTGGAGAGTCTTAGCAAAGAGGTCACAGGGATAATCAGAGCAATTCTCAGAGACACTGAGAACAAGATGGACAGTTCCCTCCTGGCACTTTCCCTGTAGGAGATACCGCAAGACGTTTCTGTAGATTGGGCACAGCGCTCTGCAGGGTGTTAGCAGAGACTTTCCCGGGACAGTGAAACCCTATGTCAGAGACACTGAGAAGAAGCCCCAATGTTCCCTCCAGGCACTTTCAGTGTGGGTGCCTTCTCCACGTGGTTCCTGGTTTCCCTGCAGCGCTGAAGAGAATGTTAGCAAAGAGGTAACCGGCACAGCGAAAACAGTACTCAAAGACAGGGAGAGCAAGCTCTCTCTTGGCACTTTGGATGTGGGACATACAGCGAGATGTTTGCTGCTTTTGCGTTTGGCTGTTGGGAGATTTACAGCACAAAGATATCTAGTTGATTTGAAGCAGTTCCGAGAAAGTCTAAACATAATCGCCACTTCTCCCTCCTGGCACTTTCCATGTGGGAGATATAGCAGGATGTATATTGGTTTTGAGGACAACTCAATGGACAGTGTAGGGAGAAAAGTTCCTGGCTCCTTGAATGCCGTTCCTGGAGACACTGCGATCAATGTGGGAGATATGTCAAGATGTGTGTTTGTTTTGAGGACGGCTCTATGGAGAGTCTTAGCAAAGAGGTCACAGGGATAATCAGAGCAATTCTCAGAGACACTGAGAACAAGATGGACAGTTCCCTCCTGGCACTTTCCCTGTAGGAGATACCGCAAGACGTTTCTGTAGATTGGGCACAGCGCTCTGCAGGGTGTTAGCAGAGACTTTCCCGGGACAGTGAAACCCTATGTCAGAGACACTGAGAAGAAGCCCCAATGTTCCCTCCAGGCACTTTCAGTGTGGGTGCCTTCTCCACGTGGTTCCTGGTTTCCCTGCAGCGCTGAAGAGAATGTTAGCAAAGAGGTAACCGGCACAGCGAAAACAGTACTCAAAGACAGGGAGAGCAAGCTCTCTCTTGGCACTTTGGATGTGGGACATACAGCGAGATGTTTGCTGCTTTTGCGTTTGGCTGTTGGGAGATTTACAGCACAAAGATATCTAGTTGATTTGAAGCAGTTCCGAGGAAGTCTAAACATAATCGCCACTTCTCCCTCCTGGCACTTTCCATGTGGGAGATATAGCAGGATGTATATTGGTTTTGAGGACAACTCAATGGACAGTGTAGGGAGAAAAGTTCCTGGCTCCTTGAATGCCGTTCCTGGAGACACTGCGATCAATGAGGGAGATATGTCAAGATGTGTGTTGGTTTTGAGGACGGCTCTCTGGAGAGTCTTAGCAAAGAGGTCACAGGGATAATCAGAGCAATTCTCAGAGACACTGAGAACAAGCTCGACAATTCCCTCCTGGCACTTTCCCTGTAGGAGATACCGCAAGACGTTTCTGTAGATTGGGCACAGCGCTCTGCAGGGTGTTAGCAGAGACTTTCCCGGGACAGTGAAACCCTATGTCAGAGACACTGAGAAGAAGCCCCAATGTTCCCTCCAGGCACTTTCAGTGTGGGTGCCTTCTCCACGTGGTTCCTGGTTTCCCTGCAGCGCTGAAGAGAATGTTAGCAAAGAGGTAACCGTCACAGCGAAAACAGTACTCAAAGACAGGGAGAGCAAGCTCTCTCTTGGCACTTTGGATGTGGGACATACAGCGAGATGTTTGCTGCTTTTGCGTTTGGCTGTTGGGAGATTTACAGCACAAAGATATCTAGTTGATTTGAAGCAGTTCCGAGGAAGTCTAAACATAATCGCCACTTCTCCCTCCTGGCACTTTCCATGTGGGAGATATAGCAGGATGTATATTGGTTTTGAGGACAACTCAATGGACAGTGTAGGGAGAAAAGTTCCTGGCTCCTTGAATGCCGTTCCTGGAGACACTGCGATCAATGTGGGAGATATGTCAAGATGTGTGTTGGTTTTGAGGACGGCTCTCTGGAGAGTCTTAGCAAAGAGGTCACAGGGATAATCAGAGCAATTCTCAGAGACACTGAGAACAAGCTCGACAATTCCCTCCTGGCACTTTCCCTGTAGGAGATACCGCAAGACGTTTCTGTAGATTGGGCACAGCGCTCTGCAGGGTGTTAGCAGAGACTTTCCCGGGACAGTGAAACCCTATGTCAGAGACACTGAGAAGAAGCCCCAATGTTCCCTCCAGGCACTTTCAGTGTGGGTGCCTTCTCCACGTGGTTCCTGGTTTCCCTGCAGCGCTGAAGAGAATGTTAGCAAAGAGGTAACCGGCACAGCGAAAACAGTACTCAAAGACAGGGAGAGCAAGCTCTCTCTTGGCACTTTGGATGTGGGACATACAGCGAGATGTTTGCTGCTTTTGCGTTTGGCTGTTGGGAGATTTACAGCACAAAGATATCTAGTTGATTTGAAGCAGTTCCGAGAAAGTCTAAACATAATCGCCACTTCTCCCTCCTGGCACTTTCCATGTGGGAGATATAGCAGGATGTATATTGGTTTTGAGGACAACTCAATGGACAGTGTAGGGAGAAAAGTTCCTGGCTCCTTGAATGCCGTTCCTGGAGACACTGCGATCAATGTGGGAGATATGTCAAGATGTGTGTTGGTTTTGAGGACGGCTCTCTGGAGAGTCTTAGCAAAGAGGTCACAGGGATAATCAGAGCAATTCTCAGAGACACTGAGAACAAGCTCGACAATTCCCTCCTGGCACTTTCCCTGTAGGAGATACCGCAAGACGTTTCTGTAGATTGGGCACAGCGCTCTGCAGGGTGTTAGCAGAGACTTTCCGGGGACAGTGAAACCCTATGTCAGAGACACTGAGAAGAAGCCCCAATGTTCCCTCCAGGCACTTTCAGTGTGGGTGCCTTCTCCACGTGGTTCCTGGTTTCCCTGCAGCGCTGAAGAGAATGTTAGCAAAGAGGTAACCGGCACAGCGAAAACAGTACTCAAAGACAGGGAGAGCAAGCTCTCTCTTGGCACTTTGGATGTGGGACATACAGCGAGATGTTTGCTGCTTTTGCGTTTGGCTGTTGGGAGATTTACAGCACAAAGATATCTAGTTGATTTGAAGCAGTTCCGAGAAAGTCTAAACATAATCGCCACTTCTCCCTCCTGGCACTTTCCATGTGGGAGATATAGCTGGATGTATATTGGTTTTGAGGACAACTCAATGGACAGTGTAGGGAGAAAAGTTCCTGGCTCCTTGAATGCCGTTCCTGGAGACACTGCGATCAATGAGGGAGATATGTCAAGATGTGTGTTGGTTTTGAGGACGGCTCTCTGGAGAGTCTTAGCAAAGAGGTCACAGGGATAATCAGAGCAATTCTCAGAGACACTGAGAACAAGATGGACAGTTCCCTCCTGGCACTTTCCCTGTAGGAGATACCGCAAGACGTTTCTGTAGATTGGGCACAGCGCTCTGCAGGGTGTTAGCAGAGACTTTCCCGGGACAGTGAAACCCTATGTCAGAGACACTGAGAAGAAGCCCCAATGTTCCCTCCAGGCACTTTCAGTGTGGGTGCCTTCTCCACGTGGTTCCTGGTTTCCCTGCAGCGCTGAAGAGAATGTTAGCAAAGAGGTAACCGGCACAGCGAAAACAGTACTCAAAGACAGGGAGAGCAAGCTCTCTCTTGGCACTTTGGATGTGGGACATACAGCGAGATGTTTGCTGCTTTTGCGTTTGGCTGTTGGGAGATTTACAGCACAAAGATATCTAGTTGATTTGAAGCAGTTCCGAGAAAGTCTAAACATAATCGCCACTTCTCCCTCCTGGCACTTTCCATGTGGGAGATATAGCAGGATGTATATTGGTTTTGAGGACAACTCAATGGACAGTGTAGGGAGAAAAGTTCCTGGCTCCTTGAATGCCGTTCCTGGAGACACTGCGATCAATGTGGGAGATATGTCAAGATGTGTGTTGGTTTTGAGGACGGCTCTCTGGAGAGTCTTAGCAAAGAGGTCACAGGGATAATCAGAGCAATTCTCAGAGACACTGAGAACAAGATGGACAGTTCCCTCCTGGCACTTTCCCTGTAGGAGATACCGCAAGACGTTTCTGTAGATTGGGCACAGCGCTCTGCAGGGTGTTAGCAGAGACTTTCCCGGGACAGTGAAACCCTATGTCAGAGACACTGAGAAGAAGCCCCAATGTTCCCTCCAGGCACTTTCAGTGTGGGTGCCTTCTCCACGTGGTTCCTGGTTTCCCTGCAGCGCTGAAGAGAATGTTAGCAAAGAGGTAACCGGCACAGCGAAAACAGTACTCAAAGACAGGGAGAGCAAGCTCTCTCTTGGCACTTTGGATGTGGGACATACGGCGAGATGTTTGCTGCTTTTGCGTTTGGCTGTTGGGAGATTTACAGCACAAAGATATCTAGTTGATTTGAAGCAGTTCCGAGAAAGTCTAAACATAATCGCCACTTCTCCCTCCTGGCACTTTCCATGTGGGAGATATAGCAGGATGTATATTGGTTTTGAGGACAACTCAATGGACAGTGTAGGGAGAAAAGTTCCTGGCTCCTTGAATGCCGTTCCTGGAGACACTGCGATCAATGAGGGAGATATGTCAAGATGTGTGTTGGTTTTGAGGACGGCTCTCTGGAGAGTCTTAGCAAAGAGGTCACAGGGATAATCAGAGCAATTCTCAGAGACACTGAGAACAAGCTCGACAGTTCCCTCCTGGCACTTTCCCTGTAGGAGATACCGCAAGACGTTTCTGTAGATTGGGCACAGCGCTCTGCAGGGTGTTAGCAGAGACTTTCCCGGGACAGTGAAACCCTATGTCAGAGACACTGAGAAGAAGCCCCAATGTTCCCTCCAGGCACTTTCAGTGTGGGTGCCTTCTCCACGTGGTTCCTGGTTTCCCTGCAGCGCTGAAGAGAATGTTAGCAAAGAGGTAACCGGCACAGCGAAAACAGTACTCAAAGACAGGGAGAGCAAGCTCTCTCTTGGCACTTTGGATGTGGGACATACAGCGAGATGTTTGCTGCTTTTGCGTTTGGCTGTTGGGAGATTTACAGCACAAAGATATCTAGTTGATTTGAAGCAGTTCCGAGGAAGTCTAAACATAATCGCCACTTCTCCCTCCTGGCACTTTCCATGTGGGAGATATAGCAGGATGTATATTGGTTTTGAGGACAACTCAATGGACAGTGTAGGGAGAAAAGTTCCTGGCTCCTTGAATGCCGTTCCTGGAGACACTGCGATCAATGAGGGAGATATGTCAAGATGTGTGTTGGTTTTGAGGACGGCTCTCTGGAGAGTCTTAGCAAAGAGGTCACAGGGATAATCAGAGCAATTCTCAGAGACACTGAGAACAAGATGGACAGTTCCCTCCTGGCACTTTCCCTGTAGGAGATACCGCAAGACGTTTCTGTAGATTGGGCACAGCGCTCTGCAGGGTGTTAGCAGAGACTTTCCCGGGACAGTGAAACCCTATGTCAGAGACACTGAGAAGAAGCCCCAATGTTCCCTCCAGGCACTTTCAGTGTGGGTGCCTTCTCCACGTGGTTCCTGGTTTCCCTGCAGCGCTGAAGAGAATGTTAGCAAAGAGGTAACCGGCACAGCGAAAACAGTACTCAAAGACAGGGAGAGCAAGCTCTCTCTTGGCACTTTGGATGTGGGACATACAGCGAGATGTTTGCTGCTTTTGCGTTTGGCTGTTGGGAGATTTACAGCACAAAGATATCTAGTTGATTTGAAGCAGTTCCGAGGAAGTCTAAACATAATCCCCACTTCTCCCTCCTGGCACTTTCCATGTGGGAGATATAGCAGGATGTATATTGGTTTTGAGGACAACTCAATGGACAGTGTAGGGAGAAAAGTTCCTGGCTCCTTGAATGCCGTTCCTGGAGACACTGCGATCAATGAGGGAGATATGTCAAGATGTGTGTTGGTTTTGAGGACGGCTCTCTGGAGAGTCTTAGCAAAGAGGTCACAGGGATAATCAGAGCAATTCTCAGAGACACTGAGAACAAGCTCGACAATTCCCTCCTGGCACTTTCCCTGTAGGAGATACCGCAAGACGTTTCTGTAGATTGGGCACAGTGCTCTGCAGGGTGTTAGCAGAGACTTTCCCGGGACAGTGAAACCCTATGTCAGAGACACTGAGAAGAAGCCCCAATGTTCCCTCCAGGCACTTTCAGTGTGGGTGCCTTCTCCACGTGGTTCCTGGTTTCCCTGCAGCGCTGAAGAGAATGTTAGCAAAGAGGTAACCGGCACAGCGAAAACAGTACTCAAAGACAGGGAGAGCAAGCTCTCTCTTGGCACTTTGGATGTGGGACATACAGCGAGATGTTTGCTGCTTTTGCGTTTGGCTGTTGGGAGATTTACAGCACAAAGATATCTAGTTGATTTGAAGCAGTTCCGAGGAAGTCTAAACATAATCGCCACTTCTCCCTCCTGGCACTTTCCATGTGGGAGATATAGCAGGATGTATATTGGTTTTGAGGACAACTCAATGGACAGTGTAGGGAGAAAAGTTCCTGGCTCCTTGAATGCCGTTCCTGGAGACACTGCGATCAATGAGGGAGATATGTCAAGATGTGTGTTGGTTTTGAGGACGGCTCTCTGGAGAGTCTTAGCAAAGAGGTCACAGGGATAATCAGAGCAATTCTCAGAGACACTGAGAACAAGCTCGACAATTCCCTCCTGGCACTTTCCCTGTAGGAGATACCGCAAGACGTTTCTGTAGATTGGGCACAGCGCTCTGCAGGGTGTTAGCAGAGACTTTCCCGGGACAGTGAAACCCTATGTCAGAGACACTGAGAAGAAGCCCCAATGTTCCCTCCAGGCACTTTCAGTGTGGGTGCCTTCTCCACGTGGTTCCTGGTTTCCCTGCAGCGCTGAAGAGAATGTTAGCAAAGAGGTAACCGGCACAGCGAAAACAGTACTCAAAGACAGGGAGAGCAAGCTCTCTCTTGGCACTTTGGATGTGGGACATACAGCGAGATGTTTGCTGCTTTTGCGTTTGGCTGTTGGGAGATTTACAGCACAAAGATATCTAGTTGATTTGAAGCAGTTCCGAGAAAGTCTAAACATAATCGCCACTTCTCCCTCCTGGCACTTTCCATGTGGGAGATATAGCAGGATGTATATTGGTTTTGAGGACAACTCAATGGACAGTGTAGGGAGAAAAGTTCCTGGCTCCTTGAATGCCGTTCCTGGAGACACTGCGATCAATGTGGGAGATATGTCAAGATGTGTGTTGGTTTTGAGGACGGCTCTCTGGAGAGTCTTAGCAAAGAGGTCACAGGGATAATCAGAGCAATTCTCAGAGACACTGAGAACAAGATGGACAGTTCCCTCCTGGCACTTTCCCTGTAGGAGATACCGCAAGACGTTTCTGTAGATTGGGCACAGCGCTCTGCAGGGTGTTAGCAGAGACTTTCCCGGGACAGTGAAACCCTATGTCAGAGACACTGAGAAGAAGCCCCAATGTTCCCTCCAGGCACTTTCAGTGTGGGTGCCTTCTCCACGTGGTTCCTGGTTTCCCTGCAGCGCTGAAGAGAATGTTAGCAAAGAGGTAACCGGGACAGTGAAAACAGTACTCAAAGACAGGGAGAGCAAGCTCTCTCTTGGCACTTTGGATGTGGGACATACAGCGAGATGTTTGCTGCTTTTGCGTTTGGCTGTTGGGAGATTTACAGCACAAAGATATCTAGTTGATTTGAAGCAGTTCCGAGAAAGTCTAAACATAATCGCCACTTCTCCCTCCTGGCACTTTCCATGTGGGAGATATAGCAGGATGTATATTGGTTTTGAGGACAACTCAATGGACAGTGTAGGGAGAAAAGTTCCTGGCTCCTTGAATGCCGTTCCTGGAGACACTGCGATCAATGTGGGAGATATGTCAAGATGTGTGTTGGTTTTGAGGACGGCTCTCTGGAGAGTCTTAGCAAAGAGGTCACAGGGATAATCAGAGCAATTCTCAGAGACACTGAGAACAAGATGGACAGTTCCCTCCTGGCACTTTCCCTGTAGGAGATACCGCAAGACGTTTCTGTAGATTGGGCACAGCGCTCTGCAGGGTGTTAGCAGAGACTTTCCCGGGACAGTGAAACCCTATGTCAGAGACACTGAGAAGAAGCCCCAATGTTCCCTCCAGGCACTTTCAGTGTGGGTGCCTTCTCCACGTGGTTCCTGGTTTCCCTGCAGCGCTGAAGAGAATGTTAGCAAAGAGGTAACCGGCACAGCGAAAACAGTACTCAAAGACAGGGAGAGCAAGCTCTCTCTTGGCACTTTGGATGTGGGACATACAGCGAGATGTTTGCTGCTTTTGCGTTTGGCTGTTGGGAGATTTACAGCACAAAGATATCTAGTTGATTTGAAGCAGTTCCGAGAAAGTCTAAACATAATCGCCACTTCTCCCTCCTGGCACTTTCCATGTGGGAGATATAGCAGGATGTATATTGGTTTTGAGGACAACTCAATGGACAGTGTAGGGAGAAAAGTTCCTGGCTCCTTGAATGCCGTTCCTGGAGACACTGCGATCAATGTGGGAGATATGTCAAGATGTGTGTTGGTTTTGAGGACGGCTCTCTGGAGAGTCTTAGCAAAGAGGTCACAGGGATAATCAGAGCAATTCTCAGAGACACTGAGAACAAGATGGACAGTTCCCTCCTGGCACTTTCCCTGTAGGAGATACCGCAAGACGTTTCTGTAGATTGGGCACAGCGCTCTGCAGGGTGTTAGCAGAGACTTTCCCGGGACAGTGAAACCCTATGTCAGAGACACTGAGAAGAAGCCCCAATGTTCCCTCCAGGCACTTTCAGTGTGGGTGCCTTCTCCACGTGGTTCCTGGTTTCCCTGCAGCGCTGAAGAGAATGTTAGCAAAGAGGTAACCGGGACAGTGAAAACAGTACTCAAAGACAGGGAGAGCAAGCTCTCTCTTGGCACTTTGGATGTGGGACATACAGCGAGATGTTTGCTGCTTTTGCGTTTGGCTGTTGGGAGATTTACAGCACAAAGATATCTAGTTGATTTGAAGCAGTTCCGAGAAAGTCTAAACATAATCGCCACTTCTCCCTCCTGGCACTTTCCATGTGGGAGATATAGCAGGATGTATATTGGTTTTGAGGACAACTCAATGGACAGTGTAGGGAGAAAAGTTCCTGGCTCCTTGAATGCCGTTCCTGGAGACACTGCGATCAATGTGGGAGATATGTCAAGATGTGTGTTGGTTTTGAGGACGGCTCTCTGGAGAGTCTTAGCAAAGAGGTCACAGGGATAATCAGAGCAATTCTCAGAGACACTGAGAACAAGATGGACAGTTCCCTCCTGGCACTTTCCCTGTAGGAGATACCGCAAGACGTTTCTGTAGATTGGGCACAGCGCTCTGCAGGGTGTTAGCAGAGACTTTCCCGGGACAGTGAAACCCTATGTCAGAGACACTGAGAAGAAGCCCCAATGTTCCCTCCAGGCACTTTCAGTGTGGGTGCCTTCTCCACGTGGTTCCTGGTTTCCCTGCAGCGCTGAAGAGAATGTTAGCAAAGAGGTAACCGGCACAGCGAAAACAGTACTCAAAGACAGGGAGAGCAAGCTCTCTCTTGGCACTTTGGATGTGGGACATACAGCGAGATGTTTGCTGCTTTTGCGTTTGGCTGTTGGGAGATTTACAGCACAAAGATATCTAGTTGATTTGAAGCAGTTCCGAGAAAGTCTAAACATAATCGCCACTTCTCCCTCCTGGCACTTTCCATGTGGGAGATATAGCAGGATGTATATTGGTTTTGAGGACAACTCAATGGACAGTGTAGGGAGAAAAGTTCCTGGCTCCTTGAATGCCGTTCCTGGAGACACTGCGATCAATGTGGGAGATATGTCAAGATGTGTGTTTGTTTTGAGGACGGCTCTCTGGAGAGTCTTAGCAAAGAGGTCACAGGGATAATCAGAGCAATTCTCAGAGACACTGAGAACAAGATGGACAGTTCCCTCCTGGCACTTTCCCTGTAGGAGATACCGCAAGACGTTTCTGTAGATTGGGCACAGCGCTCTGCAGGGTGTTAGCAGAGACTTTCCCGGGACAGTGAAACCCTATGTCAGAGACACTGAGAAGAAGCCCCAATGTTCCCTCCAGGCACTTTCAGTGTGGGTGCCTTCTCCACGTGGTTCCTGGTTTCCCTGCAGCGCTGAAGAGAATGTTAGCAAAGAGGTAACCGGGACAGTGAAAACAGTACTCAAAGACAGGGAGAGCAAGCTCTCTCTTGGCACTTTGGATGTGGGACATACAGCGAGATGTTTGCTGCTTTTGCGTTTGGCTGTTGGGAGATTTACAGCACAAAGATATCTAGTTGATTTGAAGCAGTTCCGAGAAAGTCTAAACATAATCGCCACTTCTCCCTCCTGGCACTTTCCATGTGGGAGATATAGCAGGATGTATATTGGTTTTGAGGACAACTCAATGGACAGTGTAGGGAGAAAAGTTCCTGGCTCCTTGAATGCCGTTCCTGGAGACACTGCGATCAATGAGGGAGATATGTCAAGATGTGTGTTGGTTTTGAGGACGGCTCTCTGGAGAGTCTTAGCAAAGAGGTCACAGGGATAATCAGAGCAATTCTCAGAGACACTGAGAACAAGATGGACAGTTCCCTCCTGGCACTTTCCCTGTAGGAGATACCGCAAGACGTTTCTGTAGATTGGGCACAGCGCTCTGCAGGGTGTTAGCAGAGACTTTCCCGGGACAGTGAAACCCTATGTCAGAGACACTGAGAAGAAGCCCCAATGTTCCCTCCAGGCACTTTCAGTGTGGGTGCCTTCTCCACGTGGTTCCTGGTTTCCCTGCAGCGCTGAAGAGAATGTTAGCAAAGAGGTAACCGGCACAGCGAAAACAGTACTCAAAGACAGGGAGAGCAAGCTCTCTCTTGGCACTTTGGATGTGGGACATACAGCGAGATGTTTGCTGCTTTTGCGTTTGGCTGTTGGGAGATTTACAGCACAAAGATATCTAGTTGATTTGAAGCAGTTCCGAGAAAGTCTAAACATAATCGCCACTTCTCCCTCCTGGCACTTTCCATGTGGGAGATATAGCAGGATGTATATTGGTTTTGAGGACAACTCAATGGACAGTGTAGGGAGAAAAGTTCCTGGCTCCTTGAATGCCGTTCCTGGAGACACTGCGATCAATGTGGGAGATATGTCAAGATGTGTGTTGGTTTTGAGGACGGCTCTCTGGAGAGTCTTAGCAAAGAGGTCACAGGGATAATCAGAGCAATTCTCAGAGACACTGAGAACAAGCTCGACAATTCCCTCCTGGCACTTTCCCTGTAGGAGATACCGCAAGACGTTTCTGTAGATTGGGCACAGCGCTCTGCAGGGTGTTAGCAGAGACTTTCCCGGGACAGTGAAACCCTATGTCAGAGACACTGAGAAGAAGCCCCAATGTTCCCTCCAGGCACTTTCAGTGTGGGTGCCTTCTCCACGTGGTTCCTGGTTTCCCTGCAGCGCTGAAGAGAATGTTAGCAAAGAGGTAACCGGCACAGCGAAAACAGTACTCAAAGACAGGGAGAGCAAGCTCTCTCTTGGCACTTTGGATGTGGGACATACAGCGAGATGTTTGCTGCTTTTGCGTTTGGCTGTTGGGAGATTTACAGCACAAAGATATCTAGTTGATTTGAAGCAGTTCCGAGAAAGTCTAAACATAATCGCCACTTCTCCCTCCTGGCACTTTCCATGTGGGAGATATAGCAGGATGTATATTGGTTTTGAGGACAACTCAATGGACAGTGTAGGGAGAAAAGTTCCTGGCTCCTTGAATGCCGTTCCTGGAGACACTGCGATCAATGTGGGAGATATGTCAAGATGTGTGTTGGTTTTGAGGACGGCTCTCTGGAGAGTCTTAGCAAAGAGGTCACAGGGATAATCAGAGCAATTCTCAGAGACACTGAGAACAAGATGGACAGTTCCCTCCTGGCACTTTCCCTGTAGGAGATACCGCAAGACGTTTCTGTAGATTGGGCACAGCGCTCTGCAGGGTGTTAGCAGAGACTTTCCCGGGACAGTGAAACCCTATGTCAGAGACACTGAGAAGAAGCCCCAATGTTCCCTCCAGGCACTTTCAGTGTGGGTGCCTTCTCCACGTGGTTCCTGGTTTCCCTGCAGCGCTGAAGAGAATGTTAGCAAAGAGGTAACCGGGACAGTGAAAACAGTACTCAAAGAGAGGGAGAGCAAGCTCTCTCTTGGCACTTTGGATGTGGGACATACAGCGAGATGTTTGCTGCTTTTGCGTTTGGCTGTTGGGAGATTTACAGCACAAAGATATCTAGTTGATTTGAAGCAGTTCCGAGAAAGTCTAAACATAATCGCCACTTCTCCCTCCTGGCACTTTCCATGTGGGAGATATAGCAGGATGTATATTGGTTTTGAGGACAACTCAATGGACAGTGTAGGGAGAAAAGTTCCTGGCTCCTTGAATGCCGTTCCTGGAGACACTGCGATCAATGTGGGAGATATGTCAAGATGTGTGTTGGTTTTGAGGACGGCTCTCTGGAGAGTCTTAGCAAAGAGGTCACAGGGATAATCAGAGCAATTCTCAGAGACACTGAGAACAAGATGGACAGTTCCCTCCTGGCACTTTCCCTGTAGGAGATACCGCAAGACGTTTCTGTAGATTGGGCACAGCGCTCTGCAGGGTGTTAGCAGAGACTTTCCCGGGACAGTGAAACCCTATGTCAGAGACACTGAGAAGAAGCCCCAATGTTCCCTCCAGGCACTTTCAGTGTGGGTGCCTTCTCCACGTGGTTCCTGGTTTCCCTGCAGCGCTGAAGAGAATGTTAGCAAAGAGGTAACCGGCACAGCGAAAACAGTACTCAAAGACAGGGAGAGCAAGCTCTCTCTTGGCACTTTGGATGTGGGACATACAGCGAGATGTTTGCTGCTTTTGCGTTTGGCTGTTGGGAGATTTACAGCACAAAGATATCTAGTTGATTTGAAGCAGTTCCGAGAAAGTCTAAACATAATCGCCACTTCTCCCTCCTGGCACTTTCCATGTGGGAGATATAGCAGGATGTATATTGGTTTTGAGGACAACTCAATGGACAGTGTAGGGAGAAAAGTTCCTGGCTCCTTGAATGCCGTTCCTGGAGACACTGCGATCAATGTGGGAGATATGTCAAGATGTGTGTTGGTTTTGAGGACGGCTCTCTGGAGAGTCTTAGCAAAGAGGTCACAGGGATAATCAGAGCAATTCTCAGAGACACTGAGAACAAGATGGACAGTTCCCTCCTGGCACTTTCCCTGTAGGAGATACCGCAAGACGTTTCTGTAGATTGGGCACAGCGCTCTGCAGGGTGTTAGCAGAGACTTTCCCGGGACAGTGAAACCCTATGTCAGAGACACTGAGAAGAAGCCCCAATGTTCCCTCCAGGCACTTTCAGTGTGGGTGCCTTCTCCACGTGGTTCCTGGTTTCCCTGCAGCGCTGAAGAGAATGTTAGCAAAGAGGTAACCGGGACAGTGAAAACAGTACTCAAAGACAGGGAGAGCAAGCTCTCTCTTGGCACTTTGGATGTGGGACATACAGCGAGATGTTTGCTGCTTTTGCGTTTGGCTGTTGGGAGATTTACAGCACAAAGATATCTAGTTGATTTGAAGCAGTTCCGAGAAAGTCTAAACATAATCGCCACTTCTCCCTCCTGGCACTTTCCATGTGGGAGATATAGCAGGATGTATATTGGTTTTGAGGACAACTCAATGGACAGTGTAGGGAGAAAAGTTCCTGGCTCCTTGAATGCCGTTCCTGGAGACACTGCGATCAATGTGGGAGATATGTCAAGATGTGTGTTGGTTTTGAGGACGGCTCTCTGGAGAGTCTTAGCAAAGAGGTCACAGGGATAATCAGAGCAATTCTCAGAGACACTGAGAACAAGATGGACAGTTCCCTCCTGGCACTTTCCCTGTAGGAGATACCGCAAGACGTTTCTGTAGATTGGGCACAGCGCTCTGCAGGGTGTTAGCAGAGACTTTCCCGGGACAGTGAAACCCTATGTCAGAGACACTGAGAAGAAGCCCCAATGTTCCCTCCAGGCACTTTCAGTGTGGGTGCCTTCTCCACGTGGTTCCTGGTTTCCCTGCAGCGCTGAAGAGAATGTTAGCAAAGAGGTAACCGGCACAGCGAAAACAGTACTCAAAGAGAGGGAGAGCAAGCTCTCTCTTGGCACTTTGGATGTGGGACATACAGCGAGATGTTTGCTGCTTTTGCGTTTGGCTGTTGGGAGATTTACAGCACAAAGATATCTAGTTGATTTGAAGCAGTTCCGAGAAAGTCTAAACATAATCGCCACTTCTCCCTCCTGGCACTTTCCATGTGGGAGATATAGCAGGATGTATATTGGTTTTGAGGACAACTCAATGGACAGTGTAGGGAGAAAAGTTCCTGGCTCCTTGAATGCCGTTCCTGGAGACACTGCGATCAATGTGGGAGATATGTCAAGATGTGTGTTTGTTTTGAGGACGGCTCTCTGGAGAGTCTTAGCAAAGAGGTCACAGGGATAATCAGAGCAATTCTCAGAGACACTGAGAACAAGATGGACAGTTCCCTCCTGGCACTTTCCCTGTAGGAGATACCGCAAGACGTTTCTGTAGATTGGGCACAGCGCTCTGCAGGGTGTTAGCAGAGACTTTCCCGGGACAGTGAAACCCTATGTCAGAGACACTGAGAAGAAGCCCCAATGTTCCCTCCAGGCACTTTCAGTGTGGGTGCCTTCTCCACGTGGTTCCTGGTTTCCCTGCAGCGCTGAAGAGAATGTTAGCAAAGAGGTAACCGGGACAGTGAAAACAGTACTCAAAGACAGGGAGAGCAAGCTCTCTCTTGGCACTTTGGATGTGGGACATACAGCGAGATGTTTGCTGCTTTTGCGTTTGGCTGTTGGGAGATTTACAGCACAAAGATATCTAGTTGATTTGAAGCAGTTCCGAGAAAGTCTAAACATAATCGCCACTTCTCCCTCCTGGCACTTTCCATGTGGGAGATATAGCAGGATGTATATTGGTTTTGAGGACAACTCAATGGACAGTGTAGGGAGAAAAGTTCCTGGCTCCTTGAATGCCGTTCCTGGAGACACTGCGATCAATGTGGGAGATATGTCAAGATGTGTGTTGGTTTTGAGGACGGCTCTCTGGAGAGTCTTAGCAAAGAGGTCACAGGGATAATCAGAGCAATTCTCAGAGACACTGAGAACAAGATGGACAGTTCCCTCCTGGCACTTTCCCTGTAGGAGATACCGCAAGACGTTTCTGTAGATTGGGCACAGCGCTCTGCAGGGTGTTAGCAGAGACTTTCCCGGGACAGTGAAACCCTATGTCAGAGACACTGAGAAGAAGCCCCAATGTTCCCTCCAGGCACTTTCAGTGTGGGTGCCTTCTCCACGTGGTTCCTGGTTTCCCTGCAGCGCTGAAGAGAATGTTAGCAAAGAGGTAACCGGCACAGCGAAAACAGTACTCAAAGACAGGGAGAGCAAGCTCTCTCTTGGCACTTTGGATGTGGGACATACAGCGAGATGTTTGCTGCTTTTGCGTTTGGCTGTTGGGAGATTTACAGCACAAAGATATCTAGTTGATTTGAAGCAGTTCCGAGAAAGTCTAAACATAATCGCCACTTCTCCCTCCTGGCACTTTCCATGTGGGAGATATAGCAGGATGTATATTGGTTTTGAGGACAACTCAATGGACAGTGTAGGGAGAAAAGTTCCTGGCTCCTTGAATGCCGTTCCTGGAGACACTGCGATCAATGAGGGAGATATGTCAAGATGTGTGTTGGTTTTGAGGACGGCTCTCTGGAGAGTCTTAGCAAAGAGGTCACAGGGATAATCAGAGCAATTCTCAGAGACACTGAGAACAAGATGGACAGTTCCCTCCTGGCACTTTCCCTGTAGGAGATACCGCAAGACGTTTCTGTAGATTGGGCACAGCGCTCTGCAGGGTGTTAGCAGAGACTTTCCCGGGACAGTGAAACCCTATGTCAGAGACACTGAGAAGAAGCCCCAATGTTCCCTCCAGGCACTTTCAGTGTGGGTGCCTTCTCCACGTGGTTCCTGGTTTCCCTGCAGCGCTGAAGAGAATGTTAGCAAAGAGGTAACCGGCACAGCGAAAACAGTACTCAAAGACAGGGAGAGCAAGCTCTCTCTTGGCACTTTGGATGTGGGACATACAGCGAGATGTTTGCTGCTTTTGCGTTTGGCTGTTGGGAGATTTACAGCACAAAGATATCTAGTTGATTTGAAGCAGTTCCGAGAAAGTCTAAACATAATCGCCACTTCTCCCTCCTGGCACTTTCCATGTGGGAGATATAGCAGGATGTATATTGGTTTTGAGGACAACTCAATGGACAGTGTAGGGAGAAAAGTTCCTGGCTCCTTGAATGCCGTTCCTGGAGACACTGCGATCAATGTGGGAGATATGTCAAGATGTGTGTTGGTTTTGAGGACGGCTCTCTGGAGAGTCTTAGCAAAGAGGTCACAGGGATAATCAGAGCAATTCTCAGAGACACTGAGAACAAGATGGACAGTTCCCTCCTGGCACTTTCCCTGTAGGAGATACCGCAAGACGTTTCTGTAGATTGGGCACAGCGCTCTGCAGGGTGTTAGCAGAGACTTTCCCGGGACAGTGAAACCCTATGTCAGAGACACTGAGAAGAAGCCCCAATGTTCCCTCCAGGCACTTTCAGTGTGGGTGCCTTCTCCACGTGGTTCCTGGTTTCCCTGCAGCGCTGAAGAGAATGTTAGCAAAGAGGTAACCGGCACAGCGAAAACAGTACTCAAAGACAGGGAGAGCAAGCTCTCTCTTGGCACTTTGGATGTGGGACATACAGCGAGATGTTTGCTGCTTTTGCGTTTGGCTGTTGGGAGATTTACAGCACAAAGATATCTAGTTGATTTGAAGCAGTTCCGAGAAAGTCTAAACATAATCGCCACTTCTCCCTCCTGGCACTTTCCATGTGGGAGATATAGCAGGATGTATATTGGTTTTGAGGACAACTCAATGGACAGTGTAGGGAGAAAAGTTCCTGGCTCCTTGAATGCCGTTCCTGGAGACACTGCGATCAATGTGGGAGATATGTCAAGGTGTGTGTTGGTTTTGAGGACGGCTCTCTGGAGAGTCTTAGCAAAGAGGTCACAGGGATAATCAGAGCAATTCTCAGAGACACTGAGAACAAGATGGACAGTTCCCTCCTGGCACTTTCCCTGTAGGAGATACCGCAAGACGTTTCTGTAGATTGGGCACAGCGCTCTGCAGGGTGTTAGCAGAGACTTTCCCGGGACAGTGAAACCCTATGTCAGAGACACTGAGAAGAAGCCCCAATGTTCCCTCCAGGCACTTTCAGTGTGGGTGCCTTCTCCACGTGGTTCCTGGTTTCCCTGCAGCGCTGAAGAGAATGTTAGCAAAGAGGTAACCGGCACAGCGAAAACAGTACTCAAAGACAGGGAGAGCAAGCTCTCTCTTGGCACTTTGGATGTGGGACATACAGCGAGATGTTTGCTGCTTTTGCGTTTGGCTGTTGGGAGATTTACAGCACAAAGATATCTAGTTGATTTGAAGCAGTTCCGAGAAAGTCTAAACATAATCGCCACTTCTCCCTCCTGGCACTTTCCATGTGGGAGATATAGCAGGATGTATATTGGTTTTGAGGACAACTCAATGGACAGTGTAGGGAGAAAAGTTCCTGGCTCCTTGAATGCCGTTCCTGGAGACACTGCGATCAATGTGGGAGATATGTCAAGATGTGTGTTGGTTTTGAGGACGGCTCTCTGGAGAGTCTTAGCAAAGAGGTCACAGGGATAATCAGAGCAATTCTCAGAGACACTGAGAACAAGATGGACAGTTCCCTCCTGGCACTTTCCCTGTAGGAGATACCGCAAGACGTTTCTGTAGATTGGGCACAGCGCTCTGCAGGGTGTTAGCAGAGACTTTCCCGGGACAGTGAAACCCTATGTCAGAGACACTGAGAAGAAGCCCCAATGTTCCCTCCAGGCACTTTCAGTGTGGGTGCCTTCTCCACGTGGTTCCTGGTTTCCCTGCAGCGCTGAAGAGAATGTTAGCAAAGAGGTAACCGGCACAGCGAAAACAGTACTCAAAGACAGGGAGAGCAAGCTCTCTCTTGGCACTTTGGATGTGGGACATACAGCGAGATGTTTGCTGCTTTTGCGTTTGGCTGTTGGGAGATTTACAGCACAAAGATATCTAGTTGATTTGAAGCAGTTCCGAGAAAGTCTAAACATAATCGCCACTTCTCCCTCCTGGCACTTTCCATGTGGGAGATATAGCAGGATGTATATTGGTTTTGAGGACAACTCAATGGACAGTGTAGGGAGAAAAGTTCCTGGCTCCTTGAATGCCGTTCCTGGAGACACTGCGATCAATGTGGGAGATATGTCAAGATGTGTGTTGGTTTTGAGGACGGCTCTCTGGAGAGTCTTAGCAAAGAGGTCACAGGGATAATCAGAGCAATTCTCAGAGACACTGAGAACAAGATGGACAGTTCCCTCCTGGCACTTTCCCTGTAGGAGATACCGCAAGACGTTTCTGTAGATTGGGCACAGCGCTCTGCAGGGTGTTAGCAGAGACTTTCCCGGGACAGTGAAACCCTATGTCAGAGACACTGAGAAGAAGCCCCAATGTTCCCTCCAGGCACTTTCAGTGTGGGTGCCTTCTCCACGTGGTTCCTGGTTTCCCTGCAGCGCTGAAGAGAATGTTAGCAAAGAGGTAACCGGCACAGCGAAAACAGTACTCAAAGACAGGGAGAGCAAGCTCTCTCTTGGCACTTTGGATGTGGGACATACAGCGAGATGTTTGCTGCTTTTGCGTTTGGCTGTTGGGAGATTTACAGCACAAAGATATCTAGTTGATTTGAAGCAGTTCCGAGAAAGTCTAAACATAATCGCCACTTCTCCCTCCTGGCACTTTCCATGTGGGAGATATAGCAGGATGTATATTGGTTTTGAGGACAACTCAATGGACAGTGTAGGGAGAAAAGTTCCTGGCTCCTTGAATGCCGTTCCTGGAGACACTGCGATCAATGTGGGAGATATGTCAAGATGTGTGTTGGTTTTGAGGACGGCTCTCTGGAGAGTCTTAGCAAAGAGGTCACAGGGATAATCAGAGCAATTCTCAGAGACACTGAGAACAAGATGGACAGTTCCCTCCTGGCACTTTCCCTGTAGGAGATACCGCAAGACGTTTCTGTAGATTGGGCACAGCGCTCTGCAGGGTGTTAGCAGAGACTTTCCCGGGACAGTGAAACCCTATGTCAGAGACACTGAGAAGAAGCCCCAATGTTCCCTCCAGGCACTTTCAGTGTGGGTGCCTTCTCCACGTGGTTCCTGGTTTCCCTGCAGCGCTGAAGAGAATGTTAGCAAAGAGGTAACCGGCACAGCGAAAACAGTACTCAAAGACAGGGAGAGCAAGCTCTCTCTTGGCACTTTGGATGTGGGACATACAGCGAGATGTTTGCTGCTTTTGCGTTTGGCTGTTGGGAGATTTACAGCACAAAGATATCTAGTTGATTTGAAGCAGTTCCGAGAAAGTCTAAACATAATCGCCACTTCTCCCTCCTGGCACTTTCCATGTGGGAGATATAGCAGGATGTATATTGGTTTTGAGGACAACTCAATGGACAGTGTAGGGAGAAAAGTTCCTGGCTCCTTGAATGCCGTTCCTGGAGACACTGCGATCAATGTGGGAGATATGTCAAGATGTGTGTTGGTTTTGAGGACGGCTCTCTGGAGAGTCTTAGCAAAGAGGTCACAGGGATAATCAGAGCAATTCTCAGAGACACTGAGAACAAGATGGACAGTTCCCTCCTGGCACTTTCCCTGTAGGAGATACCGCAAGACGTTTCTGTAGATTGGGCACAGCGCTCTGCAGGGTGTTAGCAGAGACTTTCCCGGGACAGTGAAACCCTATGTCAGAGACACTGAGAAGAAGCCCCAATGTTCCCTCCAGGCACTTTCAGTGTGGGTGCCTTCTCCACGTGGTTCCTGGTTTCCCTGCAGCGCTGAAGAGAATGTTAGCAAAGAGGTAACCGGCACAGCGAAAACAGTACTCAAAGACAGGGAGAGCAAGCTCTCTCTTGGCACTTTGGATGTGGGACATACAGCGAGATGTTTGCTGCTTTTGCGTTTGGCTGTTGGGAGATTTACAGCACAAAGATATCTAGTTGATTTGAAGCAGTTCCGAGAAAGTCTAAACATAATCGCCACTTCTCCCTCCTGGCACTTTCCATGTGGGAGATATAGCAGGATGTATATTGGTTTTGAGGACAACTCAATGGACAGTGTAGGGAGAAAAGTTCCTGGCTCCTTGAATGCCGTTCCTGGAGACACTGCGATCAATGTGGGAGATATGTCAAGATGTGTGTTTGTTTTGAGGACGGCTCTCTGGAGAGTCTTAGCAAAGAGGTCACAGGGATAATCAGAGCAATTCTCAGAGACACTGAGAACAAGATGGACAGTTCCCTCCTGGCACTTTCCCTGTAGGAGATACCGCAAGACGTTTCTGTAGATTGGGCACAGCGCTCTGCAGGGTGTTAGCAGAGACTTTCCCGGGACAGTGAAACCCTATGTCAGAGACACTGAGAAGAAGCCCCAATGTTCCCTCCAGGCACTTTCAGTGTGGGTGCCTTCTCCACGTGGTTCCTGGTTTCCCTGCAGCGCTGAAGAGAATGTTAGCAAAGAGGTAACCGGCACAGCGAAAACAGTACTCAAAGACAGGGAGAGCAAGCTCTCTCTTGGCACTTTGGATGTGGGACATACAGCGAGATGTTTGCTGCTTTTGCGTTTGGCTGTTGGGAGATTTACAGCACAAAGATATCTAGTTGATTTGAAGCAGTTCCGAGAAAGTCTAAACATAATCGCCAATTCTCCCTCCTGGCACTTTCCATGTGGGAGATATAGCAGGATGTATATTGGTTTTGAGGACAACTCAATGGACAGTGTAGGGAGAAAAGTTCCTGGCTCCTTGAATGCCGTTCCTGGAGACACTGCGATCAATGTGGGAGATATGTCAAGATGTGTGTTGGTTTTGAGGACGGCTCTCTGGAGAGTCTTAGCAAAGAGGTCACAGGGATAATCAGAGCAATTCTCAGAGACACTGAGAACAAGATGGACAGTTCCCTCCTGGCACTTTCCCTGTAGGAGATACCGCAAGACGTTTCTGTAGATTGGGCACAGCGCTCTGCAGGGTGTTAGCAGAGACTTTCCCGGGACAGTGAAACCCTATGTCAGAGACACTGAGAAGAAGCCCCAATGTTCCCTCCAGGCACTTTCAGTGTGGGTGCCTTCTCCACGTGGTTCCTGGTTTCCCTGCAGCGCTGAAGAGAATGTTAGCAAAGAGGTAACCGGCACAGCGAAAACAGTACTCAAAGACAGGGAGAGCAAGCTCTCTCTTGGCACTTTGGATGTGGGACATACAGCGAGATGTTTGCTGCTTTTGCGTTTGGCTGTTGGGAGATTTACAGCACAAAGATATCTAGTTGATTTGAAGCAGTTCCGAGAAAGTCTAAACATAATCGCCACTTCTCCCTCCTGGCACTTTCCATGTGGGAGATATAGCAGGATGTATATTGGTTTTGAGGACAACTCAATGGACAGTGTAGGGAGAAAAGTTCCTGGCTCCTTGAATGCCGTTCCTGGAGACACTGCGATCAATGAGGGAGATATGTCAAGATGTGTGTTTGTTTTGAGGACGGCTCTCTGGAGAGTCTTAGCAAAGAGGTCACAGGGATAATCAGAGCAATTCTCAGAGACACTGAGAACAAGATGGACAGTTCCCTCCTGGCACTTTCCCTGTAGGAGATACCGCAAGACGTTTCTGTAGATTGGGCACAGCGCTCTGCAGGGTGTTAGCAGAGACTTTCCCGGGACAGTGAAACCCTATGTCAGAGACACTGAGAAGAAGCCCCAATGTTCCCTCCAGGCACTTTCAGTGTGGGTGCCTTCTCCACGTGGTTCCTGGTTTCCCTGCAGCGCTGAAGAGAATGTTAGCAAAGAGGTAACCGGCACAGCGAAAACAGTACTCAAAGACAGGGAGAGCAAGCTCTCTCTTGGCACTTTGGATGTGGGACATACAGCGAGATGTTTGCTGCTTTTGCGTTTGGCTGTTGGGAGATTTACAGCACAAAGATATCTAGTTGATTTGAAGCAGTTCCGAGAAAGTCTAAACATAATCGCCACTTCTCCCTCCTGGCACTTTCCATGTGGGAGATATAGCAGGATGTATATTGGTTTTGAGGACAACTCAATGGACAGTGTAGGGAGAAAAGTTCCTGGCTCCTTGAATGCCGTTCCTGGAGACACTGCGATCAATGTGGGAGATATGTCAAGATGTGTGTTTGTTTTGAGGACGGCTCTCTGGAGAGTCTTAGCAAAGAGGTCACAGGGATAATCAGAGCAATTCTCAGAGACACTGAGAACAAGATGGACAGTTCCCTCCTGGCACTTTCCCTGTAGGAGATACCGCAAGACGTTTCTGTAGATTGGGCACAGCGCTCTGCAGGGTGTTAGCAGAGACTTTCCCGGGACAGTGAAACCCTATGTCAGAGACACTGAGAAGAAGCCCCAATGTTCCCTCCAGGCACTTTCAGTGTGGGTGCCTTCTCCACGTGGTTCCTGGTTTCCCTGCAGCGCTGAAGAGAATGTTAGCAAAGAGGTAACCGGCACAGCGAAAACAGTACTCAAAGACAGGGAGAGCAAGCTCTCTCTTGGCACTTTGGATGTGGGACATACAGCGAGATGTTTGCTGCTTTTGCGTTTGGCTGTTGGGAGATTTACAGCACAAAGATATCTAGTTGATTTGAAGCAGTTCCGAGGAATTCTAAACATAATCCCCACTTCTCCCTCCTGGCACTTTCCATGTGGGAGATATAGCAGGATGTATATTGGTTTTGAGGACAACTCAATGGACAGTGTAGGGAGAAAAGTTCCTGGCTCCTTGAATGCCGTTCCTGGAGACACTGCGATCAATGAGGGAGATATGTCAAGATGTGTGTTGGTTTTGAGGACGGCTCTCTGGAGAGTCTTAGCAAAGAGGTCACAGGGATAATCAGAGCAATTCTCAGAGACACTGAGAACAAGATGGACAGTTCCCTCCTGGCACTTTCCCTGTAGGAGATACCGCAAGACGTTTCTGTAGATTGGGCACAGCGCTCTGCAGGGTGTTAGCAGAGACTTTCCCGGGACAGTGAAACCCTATGTCAGAGACACTGAGAAGAAGCCCCAATGTTCCCTCCAGGCACTTTCAGTGTGGGTGCCTTCTCCACGTGGTTCCTGGTTTCCCTGCAGCGCTGAAGAGAATGTTAGCAAAGAGGTAACCGGCACAGCGAAAACAGTACTCAAAGACAGGGAGAGCAAGCTCTCTCTTGGCACTTTGGATGTGGGACATACAGCGAGATGTTTGCTGCTTTTGCGTTTGGCTGTTGGGAGATTTACAGCACAAAGATATCTAGTTGATTTGAAGCAGTTCCGAGAAAGTCTAAACATAATCGCCACTTCTCCCTCCTGGCACTTTCCATGTGGGAGATATAGCAGGATGTATATTGGTTTTGAGGACAACTCAATGGACAGTGTAGGGAGAAAAGTTCCTGGCTCCTTGAATGCCGTTCCTGGAGACACTGCGATCAATGAGGGAGATATGTCAAGATGTGTGTTGGTTTTGAGGACGGCTCTCTGGAGAGTCTTAGCAAAGAGGTCACAGGGATAATCAGAGCAATTCTCAGAGACACTGAGAACAAGATGGACAGTTCCCTCCTGGCACTTTCCCTGTAGGAGATACCGCAAGACGTTTCTGTAGATTGGGCACAGCGCTCTGCAGGGTGTTAGCAGAGACTTTCCCGGGACAGTGAAACCCTATGTCAGAGACACTGAGAAGAAGCCCCAATGTTCCCTCCAGGCACTTTCAGTGTGGGTGCCTTCTCCACGTGGTTCCTGGTTTCCCTGCAGCGCTGAAGAGAATGTTAGCAAAGAGGTAACCGGGACAGCGAAAACAGTACTCAAAGACAGGGAGAGCAAGCTCTCTCTTGGCACTTTGGATGTGGGACATACAGCGAGATGTTTGCTGCTTTTGCGTTTGGCTGTTGGGAGATTTACAGCACAAAGATATCTAGTTGATTTGAAGCAGTTCCGAGAAAGTCTAAACATAATCGCCACTTCTCCCTCCTGGCACTTTCCATGTGGGAGATATAGCAGGATGTATATTGGTTTTGAGGACAACTCAATGGACAGTGTAGGGAGAAAAGTTCCTGGCTCCTTGAATGCCGTTCCTGGAGACACTGCGATCAATGTGGGAGATATGTCAAGATGTGTGTTGGTTTTGAGGACGGCTCTCTGGAGAGTCTTAGCAAAGAGGTCACAGGGGTAATCAGAGCAATTCTCAGAGACACTGAGAACAAGATGGACAGTTCCCTCCTGGCACTTTCCCTGTAGGAGATACCGCAAGACGTTTCTGTAGATTGGGCACAGCGCTCTGCAGGGTGTTAGCAGAGACTTTCCCGGGACAGTGAAACCCTATGTCAGAGACACTGAGAAGAAGCCCCAATGTTCCCTCCAGGCACTTTCAGTGTGGGTGCCTTCTCCACGTGGTTCCTGGTTTCCCTGCAGCGCTGAAGAGAATGTTAGCAAAGAGGTAACCGGCACAGCGAAAACAGTACTCAAAGACAGGGAGAGCAAGCTCTCTCTTGGCACTTTGGATGTGGGACATACAGCGAGATGTTTGCTGCTTTTGCGTTTGGCTGTTGGGAGATTTACAGCACAAAGATATCTAGTTGATTTGAAGCAGTTCCGAGAAAGTCTAAACATAATCGCCACTTCTCCCTCCTGGCACTTTCCATGTGGGAGATATAGCAGGATGTATATTGGTTTTGAGGACAACTCAATGGACAGTGTAGGGAGAAAAGTTCCTGGCTCCTTGAATGCCGTTCCTGGAGACACTGCGATCAATGTGGGAGATATGTCAAGATGTGTGTTGGTTTTGAGGACGGCTCTCTGGAGAGTCTTAGCAAAGAGGTCACAGGGATAATCAGAGCAATTCTCAGAGACACTGAGAACAAGATGGACAGTTCCCTCCTGGCACTTTCCCTGTAGGAGATACCGCAAGACGTTTCTGTAGATTGGGCACAGCGCTCTGCAGGGTGTTAGCAGAGACTTTCCCGGGACAGTGAAACCCTATGTCAGAGACACTGAGAAGAAGCCCCAATGTTCCCTCCAGGCACTTTCAGTGTGGGTGCCTTCTCCACGTGGTTCCTGGTTTCCCTGCAGCGCTGAAGAGAATGTTAGCAAAGAGGTAACCGGCACAGCGAAAACAGTACTCAAAGACAGGGAGAGCAAGCTCTCTCTTGGCACTTTGGATGTGGGACATACAGCGAGATGTTTGCTGCTTTTGCGTTTGGCTGTTGGGAGATTTACAGCACAAAGATATCTAGTTGATTTGAAGCAGTTCCGAGAAAGTCTAAACATAATCGCCACTTCTCCCTCCTGGCACTTTCCATGTGGGAGATATAGCAGGATGTATATTGGTTTTGAGGACAACTCAATGGACAGTGTAGGGAGAAAAGTTCCTGGCTCCTTGAATGCCGTTCCTGGAGACACTGCGATCAATGTGGGAGATATGTCAAGATGTGTGTTGGTTTTGAGGACGGCTCTCTGGAGAGTCTTAGCAAAGAGGTCACAGGGATAATCAGAGCAATTCTCAGAGACACTGAGAACAAGATGGACAGTTCCCTCCTGGCACTTTCCCTGTAGGAGATACCGCAAGACGTTTCTGTAGATTGGGCACAGCGCTCTGCAGGGTGTTAGCAGAGACTTTCCCGGGACAGTGAAACCCTATGTCAGAGACACTGAGAAGAAGCCCCAATGTTCCCTCCAGGCACTTTCAGTGTGGGTGCCTTCTCCACGTGGTTCCTGGTTTCCCTGCAGCGCTGAAGAGAATGTTAGCAAAGAGGTAACCGGCACAGCGAAAACAGTACTCAAAGACAGGGAGAGCAAGCTCTCTCTTGGCACTTTGGATGTGGGACATACAGCGAGATGTTTGCTGCTTTTGCGTTTGGCTGTTGGGAGATTTACAGCACAAAGATATCTAGTTGATTTGAAGCAGTTCCGAGAAAGTCTAAACATAATCGCCACTTCTCCCTCCTGGCACTTTCCATGTGGGAGATATAGCAGGATGTATATTGGTTTTGAGGACAACTCAATGGACAGTGTAGGGAGAAAAGTTCCTGGCTCCTTGAATGCCGTTCCTGGAGACACTGCGATCAATGTGGGAGATATGTCAAGATGTGTGTTGGTTTTGAGGACGGCTCTCTGGAGAGTCTTAGCAAAGAGGTCACAGGGATAATCAGAGCAATTCTCAGAGACACTGAGAACAAGATGGACAGTTCCCTCCTGGCACTTTCCCTGTAGGAGATACCGCAAGACGTTTCTGTAGATTGGGCACAGCGCTCTGCAGGGTGTTAGCAGAGACTTTCCCGGGACAGTGAAACCCTATGTCAGAGACACTGAGAAGAAGCCCCAATGTTCCCTCCAGGCACTTTCAGTGTGGGTGCCTTCTCCACGTGGTTCCTGGTTTCCCTGCAGCGCTGAAGAGAATGTTAGCAAAGAGGTAACCGGCACAGCGAAAACAGTACTCAAAGACAGGGAGAGCAAGCTCTCTCTTGGCACTTTGGATGTGGGACATACAGCGAGATGTTTGCTGCTTTTGCGTTTGGCTGTTGGGAGATTTACAGCACAAAGATATCTAGTTGATTTGAAGCAGTTCCGAGAAAGTCTAAACATAATCCCCACTTCTCCCTCCTGGCACTTTCCATGTGGGAGATATAGCAGGATGTATATTGGTTTTGAGGACAACTCAATGGACAGTGTAGGGAGAAAAGTTCCTGGCTCCTTGAATGCCGTTCCTGGAGACACTGCGATCAATGTGGGAGATATGTCAAGATGTGTGTTGGTTTTGAGGACGGCTCTCTGGAGAGTCTTAGCAAAGAGGTCACAGGGATAATCAGAGCAATTCTCAGAGACACTGAGAACAAGATGGACAGTTCCCTCCTGGCACTTTCCCTGTAGGAGATACCGCAAGACGTTTCTGTAGATTGGGCACAGCGCTCTGCAGGGTGTTAGCAGAGACTTTCCCGGGACAGTGAAACCCTATGTCAGAGACACTGAGAAGAAGCCCCAATGTTCCCTCCAGGCACTTTCAGTGTGGGTGCCTTCTCCACGTGGTTCCTGGTTTCCCTGCAGCGCTGAAGAGAATGTTAGCAAAGAGGTAACCGGCACAGCGAAAACAGTACTCAAAGACAGGGAGAGCAAGCTCTCTCTTGGCACTTTGGATGTGGGACATACAGCGAGATGTTTGCTGCTTTTGCGTTTGGCTGTTGGGAGATTTACAGCACAAAGATATCTAGTTGATTTGAAGCAGTTCCGAGAAAGTCTAAACATAATCGCCACTTCTCCCTCCTGGCACTTTCCATGTGGGAGATATAGCAGGATGTATATTGGTTTTGAGGACAACTCAATGGACAGTGTAGGGAGAAAAGTTCCTGGCTCCTTGAATGCCGTTCCTGGAGACACTGCGATCAATGTGGGAGATATGTCAAGATGTGTGTTGGTTTTGAGGACGGCTCTCTGGAGAGTCTTAGCAAAGAGGTCACAGGGATAATCAGAGCAATTCTCAGAGACACTGAGAACAAGATGGACAGTTCCCTCCTGGCACTTTCCCTGTAGGAGATACCGCAAGACGTTTCTGTAGATTGGGCACAGCGCTCTGCAGGGTGTTAGCAGAGACTTTCCCGGGACAGTGAAACCCTATGTCAGAGACACTGAGAAGAAGCCCCAATGTTCCCTCCAGGCACTTTCAGTGTGGGTGCCTTCTCCACGTGGTTCCTGGTTTCCCTGCAGCGCTGAAGAGAATGTTAGCAAAGAGGTAACCGGCACAGCGAAAACAGTACTCAAAGAGAGGGAGAGCAAGCTCTCTCTTGGCACTTTGGATGTGGGACATACAGCGAGATGTTTGCTGCTTTTGCGTTTGGCTGTTGGGAGATTTACAGCACAAAGATATCTAGTTGATTTGAAGCAGTTCCGAGAAAGTCTAAACATAATCGCCACTTCTCCCTCCTGGCACTTTCCATGTGGGAGATATAGCAGGATGTATATTGGTTTTGAGGACAACTCAATGGACAGTGTAGGGAGAAAAGTTCCTGGCTCCTTGAATGCCGTTCCTGGAGACACTGCGATCAATGTGGGAGATATGTCAAGATGTGTGTTGGTTTTGAGGACGGCTCTCTGGAGAGTCTTAGCAAAGAGGTCACAGGGATAATCAGAGCAATTCTCAGAGACACTGAGAACAAGCTCGACAATTCCCTCCTGGCACTTTCCCTGTAGGAGATACCGCAAGACGTTTCTGTAGATTGGGCACAGCGCTCTGCAGGGTGTTAGCAGAGACTTTCCCGGGACAGTGAAACCCTATGTCAGAGACACTGAGAAGAAGCCCCAATGTTCCCTCCAGGCACTTTCAGTGTGGGTGCCTTCTCCACGTGGTTCCTGGTTTCCCTGCAGCGCTGAAGAGAATGTTAGCAAAGAGGTAACCGGCACAGCGAAAACAGTACTCAAAGACAGGGAGAGCAAGCTCTCTCTTGGCACTTTGGATGTGGGACATACAGCGAGATGTTTGCTGCTTTTGCGTTTGGCTGTTGGGAGATTTACAGCACAAAGATATCTAGTTGATTTGAAGCAGTTCCGAGAAAGTCTAAACATAATCGCCACTTCTCCCTCCTGGCACTTTCCATGTGGGAGATATAGCAGGATGTATATTGGTTTTGAGGACAACTCAATGGACAGTGTAGGGAGAAAAGTTCCTGGCTCCTTGAATGCCGTTCCTGGAGACACTGCGATCAATGAGGGAGATATGTCAAGATGTGTGTTGGTTTTGAGGACGGCTCTCTGGAGAGTCTTAGCAAAGAGGTCACAGGGATAATCAGAGCAATTCTCAGAGACACTGAGAACAAGCTCGACAATTCCCTCCTGGCACTTTCCCTGTAGGAGATACCGCAAGACGTTTCTGTAGATTGGGCACAGCGCTCTGCAGGGTGTTAGCAGAGACTTTCCCGGGACAGTGAAACCCTATGTCAGAGACACTGAGAAGAAGCCCCAATGTTCCCTCCAGGCACTTTCAGTGTGGGTGCCTTCTCCACGTGGTTCCTGGTTTCCCTGCAGCGCTGAAGAGAATGTTAGCAAAGAGGTAACCGGCACAGCGAAAACAGTACTCAAAGACAGGGAGAGCAAGCTCTCTCTTGGCACTTTGGATGTGGGACATACAGCGAGATGTTTGCTGCTTTTGCGTTTGGCTGTTGGGAGATTTACAGCACAAAGATATCTAGTTGATTTGAAGCAGTTCCGAGAAAGTCTAAACATAATCGCCACTTCTCCCTCCTGGCACTTTCCATGTGGGAGATATAGCAGGATGTATATTGGTTTTGAGGACAACTCAATGGACAGTGTAGGGAGAAAAGTTCCTGGCTCCTTGAATGCCGTTCCTGGAGACACTGCGATCAATGTGGGAGATATGTCAAGATGTGTGTTGGTTTTGAGGACGGCTCTCTGGAGAGTCTTAGCAAAGAGGTCACAGGGATAATCAGAGCAATTCTCAGAGACACTGAGAACAAGCTCGACAATTCCCTCCTGGCACTTTCCCTGTAGGAGATACCGCAAGACGTTTCTGTAGATTGGGCACAGCGCTCTGCAGGGTGTTAGCAGAGACTTTCCCGGGACAGTGAAACCCTATGTCAGAGACACTGAGAAGAAGCCCCAATGTTCCCTCCAGGCACTTTCAGTGTGGGTGCCTTCTCCACGTGGTTCCTGGTTTCCCTGCAGCGCTGAAGAGAATGTTAGCAAAGAGGTAACCGGCACAGCGAAAACAGTACTCAAAGACAGGGAGAGCAAGCTCTCTCTTGGCACTTTGGATGTGGGACATACAGCGAGATGTTTGCTGCTTTTGCGTTTGGCTGTTGGGAGATTTACAGCACAAAGATATCTAGTTGATTTGAAGCAGTTCCGAGAAAGTCTAAACATAATCGCCACTTCTCCCTCCTGGCACTTTCCATGTGGGAGATATAGCAGGATGTATATTGGTTTTGAGGACAACTCAATGGACAGTGTAGGGAGAAAAGTTCCTGGCTCCTTGAATGCCGTTCCTGGAGACACTGCGATCAATGAGGGAGATATGTCAAGATGTGTGTTGGTTTTGAGGACGGCTCTCTGGAGAGTCTTAGCAAAGAGGTCACAGGGATAATCAGAGCAATTCTCAGAGACACTGAGAACAAGCTCGACAATTCCCTCCTGGCACTTTCCCTGTAGGAGATACCGCAAGACGTTTCTGTAGATTGGGCACAGCGCTCTGCAGGGTGTTAGCAGAGACTTTCCCGGGACAGTGAAACCCTATGTCAGAGACACTGAGAAGAAGCCCCAATGTTCCCTCCAGGCACTTTCAGTGTGGGTGCCTTCTCCACGTGGTTCCTGGTTTCCCTGCAGCGCTGAAGAGAATGTTAGCAAAGAGGTAACCGGCACAGCGAAAACAGTACTCAAAGACAGGGAGAGCAAGCTCTCTCTTGGCACTTTGGATGTGGGACATACAGCGAGATGTTTGCTGCTTTTGCGTTTGGCTGTTGGGAGATTTACAGCACAAAGATATCTAGTTGATTTGAAGCAGTTCCGAGAAAGTCTAAACATAATCGCCACTTCTCCCTCCTGGCACTTTCCATGTGGGAGATATAGCAGGATGTATATTGGTTTTGAGGACAACTCAATGGACAGTGTAGGGAGAAAAGTTCCTGGCTCCTTGAATGCCGTTCCTGGAGACACTGCGATCAATGTGGGAGATATGTCAAGATGTGTGTTGGTTTTGAGGACGGCTCTCTGGAGAGTCTTAGCAAAGAGGTCACAGGGATAATCAGAGCAATTCTCAGAGACACTGAGAACAAGCTCGACAATTCCCTCCTGGCACTTTCCCTGTAGGAGATACCGCAAGACGTTTCTGTAGATTGGGCACAGCGCTCTGCAGGGTGTTAGCAGAGACTTTCCCGGGACAGTGAAACCCTATGTCAGAGACACTGAGAAGAAGCCCCAATGTTCCCTCCAGGCACTTTCAGTGTGGGTGCCTTCTCCACGTGGTTCCTGGTTTCCCTGCAGCGCTGAAGAGAATGTTAGCAAAGAGGTAACCGGCACAGCGAAAACAGTACTCAAAGACAGGGAGAGCAAGCTCTCTCTTGGCACTTTGGATGTGGGACATACAGCGAGATGTTTGCTGCTTTTGCGTTTGGCTGTTGGGAGATTTACAGCACAAAGATATCTAGTTGATTTGAAGCAGTTCCGAGAAAGTCTAAACATAATCGCCACTTCTCCCTCCTGGCACTTTCCATGTGGGAGATATAGCAGGATGTATATTGGTTTTGAGGACAACTCAATGGACAGTGTAGGGAGAAAAGTTCCTGGCTCCTTGAATGCCGTTCCTGGAGACACTGCGATCAATGTGGGAGATATGTCAAGATGTGTGTTGGTTTTGAGGACGGCTCTCTGGAGAGTCTTAGCAAAGAGGTCACAGGGATAATCAGAGCAATTCTCAGAGACACTGAGAACAAGATGGACAGTTCCCTCCTGGCACTTTCCCTGTAGGAGATACCGCAAGACGTTTCTGTAGATTGGGCACAGCGCTCTGCAGGGTGTTAGCAGAGACTTTCCCGGGACAGTGAAACCCTATGTCAGAGACACTGAGAAGAAGCCCCAATGTTCCCTCCAGGCACTTTCAGTGTGGGTGCCTTCTCCACGTGGTTCCTGGTTTCCCTGCAGCGCTGAAGAGAATGTTAGCAAAGAGGTAACCGGCACAGCGAAAACAGTACTCAAAGAGAGGGAGAGCAAGCTCTCTCTTGGCACTTTGGATGTGGGACATACAGCGAGATGTTTGCTGCTTTTGCGTTTGGCTGTTGGGAGATTTACAGCACAAAGATATCTAGTTGATTTGAAGCAGTTCCGAGAAAGTCTAAACATAATCGCCACTTCTCCCTCCTGGCACTTTCCATGTGGGAGATATAGCAGGATGTATATTGGTTTTGAGGACAACTCAATGGACAGTGTAGGGAGAAAAGTTCCTGGCTCCTTGAATGCCGTTCCTGGAGACACTGCGATCAATGTGGGAGATATGTCAAGATGTGTGTTGGTTTTGAGGACGGCTCTCTGGAGAGTCTTAGCAAAGAGGTCACAGGGATAATCAGAGCAATTCTCAGAGACACTGAGAACAAGATGGACAGTTCCCTCCTGGCACTTTCCCTGTAGGAGATACCGCAAGACGTTTCTGTAGATTGGGCACAGCGCTCTGCAGGGTGTTAGCAGAGACTTTCCCGGGACAGTGAAACCCTATGTCAGAGACACTGAGAAGAAGCCCCAATGTTCCCTCCAGGCACTTTCAGTGTGGGTGCCTTCTCCACGTGGTTCCTGGTTTCCCTGCAGCGCTGAAGAGAATGTTAGCAAAGAGGTAACCGGCACAGTGAAAACAGTACTCAAAGACAGGGAGAGCAAGCTCTCTCTTGGCACTTTGGATGTGGGACATACAGCGAGATGTTTGCTGCTTTTGCGTTTGGCTGTTGGGAGATTTACAGCACAAAGATATCTAGTTGATTTGAAGCAGTTCCGAGAAAGTCTAAACATAATCGCCACTTCTCCCTCCTGGCACTTTCCATGTGGGAGATATAGCAGGATGTATATTGGTTTTGAGGACAACTCAATGGACAGTGTAGGGAGAAAAGTTCCTGGCTCCTTGAATGCCGTTCCTGGAGACACTGCGATCAATGTGGGAGATATGTCAAGATGTGTGTTTGTTTTGAGGACGGCTCTCTGGAGAGTCTTAGCAAAGAGGTCACAGGGATAATCAGAGCAATTCTCAGAGACACTGAGAACAAGATGGACAGTTCCCTCCTGGCACTTTCCCTGTAGGAGATACCGCAAGACGTTTCTGTAGATTGGGCACAGCGCTCTGCAGGGTGTTAGCAGAGACTTTCCCGGGACAGTGAAACCCTATGTCAGAGACACTGAGAAGAAGCCCCAATGTTCCCTCCAGGCACTTTCAGTGTGGGTGCCTTCTCCACGTGGTTCCTGGTTTCCCTGCAGCGCTGAAGAGAATGTTAGCAAAGAGGTAACCGGCACAGCGAAAACAGTACTCAAAGACAGGGAGAGCAAGCTCTCTCTTGGCACTTTGGATGTGGGACATACAGCGAGATGTTTGCTGCTTTTGCGTTTGGCTGTTGGGAGATTTACAGCACAAAGATATCTAGTTGATTTGAAGCAGTTCCGAGAAAGTCTAAACATAATCGCCACTTCTCCCTCCTGGCACTTTCCATGTGGGAGATATAGCAGGATGTATATTGGTTTTGAGGACAACTCAATGGACAGTGTAGGGAGAAAAGTTCCTGGCTCCTTGAATGCCGTTCCTGGAGACACTGCGATCAATGAGGGAGATATGTCAAGATGTGTGTTGGTTTTGAGGACGGCTCTCTGGAGAGTCTTAGCAAAGAGGTCACAGGGATAATCAGAGCAATTCTCAGAGACACTGAGAACAAGATGGACAGTTCCCTCCTGGCACTTTCCCTGTAGGAGATACCGCAAGACGTTTCTGTAGATTGGGCACAGCGCTCTGCAGGGTGTTAGCAGAGACTTTCCCGGGACAGTGAAACCCTATGTCAGAGACACTGAGAAGAAGCCCCAATGTTCCCTCCAGGCACTTTCAGTGTGGGTGCCTTCTCCACGTGGTTCCTGGTTTCCCTGCAGCGCTGAAGAGAATGTTAGCAAAGAGGTAACCGGGACAGTGAAAACAGTACTCAAAGACAGGGAGAGCAAGCTCTCTCTTGGCACTTTGGATGTGGGACATACAGCGAGATGTTTGCTGCTTTTGCGTTTGGCTGTTGGGAGATTTACAGCACAAAGATATCTAGTTGATTTGAAGCAGTTCCGAGAAAGTCTAAACATAATCGCCACTTCTCCCTCCTGGCACTTTCCATGTGGGAGATATAGCAGGATGTATATTGGTTTTGAGGACAACTCAATGGACAGTGTAGGGAGAAAAGTTCCTGGCTCCTTGAATGCCGTTCCTGGAGACACTGCGATCAATGTGGGAGATATGTCAAGATGTGTGTTTGTTTTGAGGACGGCTCTCTGGAGAGTCTTAGCAAAGAGGTCACAGGGATAATCAGAGCAATTCTCAGAGACACTGAGAACAAGATGGACAGTTCCCTCCTGGCACTTTCCCTGTAGGAGATACCGCAAGACGTTTCTGTAGATTGGGCACAGCGCTCTGCAGGGTGTTAGCAGAGACTTTCCCGGGACAGTGAACCCTATGTCAGAGACACTGAGAAGAAGCCCCAATGTTCCCTCCAGGCACTTTCAGTGTGGGTGCCTTCTCCACGTGGTTCCTGGTTTCCCTGCAGCGCTGAAGAGAATGTTAGCAAAGAGGTAACCGGCACAGCGAAAACAGTACTCAAAGACAGGGAGAGCAAGCTCTCTCTTGGCACTTTGGATGTGGGACATACAGCGAGATGTTTGCTGCTTTTGCGTTTGGCTGTTGGGAGATTTACAGCACAAAGATATCTAGTTGATTTGAAGCAGTTCCGAGAAAGTCTAAACATAATCGCCACTTCTCCCTCCTGGCACTTTCCATGTGGGAGATATAGCAGGATGTATATTGGTTTTGAGGACAACTCAATGGACAGTGTAGGGAGAAAAGTTCCTGGCTCCTTGAATGCCGTTCCTGAGACACTGCGATCAATGTGGGAGATATGTCAAGATGTGTGTTGGTTTTGAGGACGGCTCTCTGGAGAGTCTTAGCAAAGAGGTCACAGGGATAATCAGAGCAATTCTCAGAGACACTGAGAACAAGATGGACAGTTCCCTCCTGGCACTTTCCCTGTAGGAGATACCGCAAGACGTTTCTGTAGATTGGGCACAGCGCTCTGCAGGGTGTTAGCAGAGACTTTCCCGGGACAGTGAAACCCTATGTCAGAGACACTGAGAAGAAGCCCCAATGTTCCCTCCAGGCACTTTCAGTGTGGGTGCCTTCTCCACGTGGTTCCTGGTTTCCCTGCAGCGCTGAAGAGAATGTTAGCAAAGAGGTAACCGGCACAGCGAAAACAGTACTCAAAGACAGGGAGAGCAAGCTCTCTCTTGGCACTTTGGATGTGGGACATACAGCGAGATGTTTGCTGCTTTTGCGTTTGGCTGTTGGGAGATTTACAGCACAAAGATATCTAGTTGATTTGAAGCAGTTCCGAGAAGTCTAAACATAATCGCCACTTCTCCCTCCTGGCACTTTCCATGTGGGAGATATAGCAGGATGTATATTGGTTTTGAGGACAACTCAATGGACAGTGTAGGGAGAAAAGTTCCTGGCTCCTTGAATGCCGTTCCTGGAGACACTGCGATCAATGTGGGAGATATGTCAAGATGTGTGTTTGTTTTGAGGACGGCTCTCTGGAGAGTCTTAGCAAAGAGGTCACAGGGATAATCAGAGCAATTCTCAGAGACACTGAGAACAAGATGGACAGTTCCCTCCTGGCACTTTCCCTGTAGGAGATACCGCAAGACGTTTCTGTAGATTGGGCACAGCGCTCTGCAGGGTGTTAGCAGAGACTTTCCCGGGACAGTGAAACCCTATGTCAGAGACACTGAGAAGAAGCCCCAATGTTCCCTCCAGGCACTTTCAGTGTGGGTGCCTTCTCCACGTGGTTCCTGGTTTCCCTGCAGCGCTGAAGAGAATGTTAGCAAAGAGGTAACCGGCACAGTGAAAACAGTACTCAAAGACAGGGAGAGCAAGCTCTCTCTTGGCACTTTGGATGTGGGACATACAGCGAGATGTTTGCTGCTTTTGCGTTTGGCTGTTGGGAGATTTACAGCACAAAGATATCTAGTTGATTTGAAGCAGTTCCGAGAAAGTCTAAACATAATCGCCACTTCTCCCTCCTGGCACTTTCCATGTGGGAGATATAGCAGGATGTATATTGGTTTTGAGGACAACTCAATGGACAGTGTAGGGAGAAAAGTTCCTGGCTCCTTGAATGCCGTTCCTGGAGACACTGCGATCAATGTGGGAGATATGTCAAGATGTGTGTTTGTTTTGAGGACGGCTCTCTGGAGAGTCTTAGCAAAGAGGTCACAGGGATAATCAGAGCAATTCTCAGAGACACTGAGAACAAGATGGACAGTTCCCTCCTGGCACTTTCCCTGTAGGAGATACCGCAAGACGTTTCTGTAGATTGGGCACAGCGCTCTGCAGGGTGTTAGCAGAGACTTTCCCGGGACAGTGAAACCCTATGTCAGAGACACTGAGAAGAAGCCCCAATGTTCCCTCCAGGCACTTTCAGTGTGGGTGCCTTCTCCACGTGGTTCCTGGTTTCCCTGCAGCGCTGAAGAGAATGTTAGCAAAGAGGTAACCGGCACAGCGAAAACAGTACTCAAAGACAGGGAGAGCAAGCTCTCTCTTGGCACTTTGGATGTGGGACATACAGCGAGATGTTTGCTGCTTTTGCGTTTGGCTGTTGGGAGATTTACAGCACAAAGATATCTAGTTGATTTGAAGCAGTTCCGAGAAGTCTAAACATAATCGCCACTTCTCCCTCCTGGCACTTTCCATGTGGGAGATATAGCAGGATGTATATTGGTTTTGAGGACAACTCAATGGACAGTGTAGGGAGAAAAGTTCCTGGCTCCTTGAATGCCGTTCCTGGAGACACTGCGATCAATGTGGGAGATATGTCAAGATGTGTGTTGGTTTTGAGGACGGCTCTCTGGAGAGTCTTAGCAAAGAGGTCACAGGGATAATCAGAGCAATTCTCAGAGACACTGAGAACAAGATGGACAGTTCCCTCCTGGCACTTTCCCTGTAGGAGATACCGCAAGACGTTTCTGTAGATTGGGCACAGCGCTCTGCAGGGTGTTAGCAGAGACTTTCCCGGGACAGTGAAACCCTATGTCAGAGACACTGAGAGAAGCCCCAATGTTCCCTCCAGGCACTTTCAGTGTGGGTGCCTTCTCCACGTGGTTCCTGGTTTCCCTGCAGCGCTGAAGAGAATGTTAGCAAAGAGGTAACCGGCACAGCGAAAACAGTACTCAAAGACAGGGAGAGCAAGCTCTCTCTTGGCACTTTGGATGTGGGACATACAGCGAGATGTTTGCTGCTTTTGCGTTTGGCTGTTGGGAGATTTACAGCACAAAGATATCTAGTTGATTTGAAGCAGTTCCGAGAAAGTCTAAACATAATCGCCACTTCTCCCTCCTGGCACTTTCCATGTGGGAGATATAGCAGGATGTATATTGGTTTTGAGGACAACTCAATGGACAGTGTAGGGAGAAAAGTTCCTGGCTCCTTGAATGCCGTTCCTGGAGACACTGCGATCAATGTGGGAGATATGTCAAGATGTGTGTTTGTTTTGAGGACGGCTCTCTGGAGAGTCTTAGCAAAGAGGTCACAGGGATAATCAGAGCAATTCTCAGAGACACTGAGAACAAGATGGACAGTTCCCTCCTGGCACTTTCCCTGTAGGAGATACCGCAAGACGTTTCTGTAGATTGGGCACAGCGCTCTGCAGGGTGTTAGCAGAGACTTTCCCGGGACAGTGAAACCCTATGTCAGAGACACTGAGAAGAAGCCCCAATGTTCCCTCCAGGCACTTTCAGTGTGGGTGCCTTCTCCACGTGGTTCCTGGTTTCCCTGCAGCGCTGAAGAGAATGTTAGCAAAGAGGTAACCGGCACAGCGAAAACAGTACTCAAAGACAGGGAGAGCAAGCTCTCTCTTGGCACTTTGGATGTGGGACATACAGCGAGATGTTTGCTGCTTTTGCGTTTGGCTGTTGGGAGATTTACAGCACAAAGATATCTAGTTGATTTGAAGCAGTTCCGAGAAAGTCTAAACATAATCGCCACTTCTCCCTCCTGGCACTTTCCATGTGGGAGATATAGCAGGATGTATATTGGTTTTGAGGACAACTCAATGGACAGTGTAGGGAGAAAAGTTCCTGGCTCCTTGAATGCCGTTCCTGGAGACACTGCGATCAATGAGGGAGATATGTCAAGATGTGTGTTGGTTTTGAGGACGGCTCTCTGGAGAGTCTTAGCAAAGAGGTCACAGGGATAATCAGAGCAATTCTCAGAGACACTGAGAACAAGATGGACAGTTCCCTCCTGGCACTTTCCCTGTAGGAGATACCGCAAGACGTTTCTGTAGATTGGGCACAGCGCTCTGCAGGGTGTTAGCAGAGACTTTCCCGGGACAGTGAAACCCTATGTCAGAGACACTGAGAAGAAGCCCCAATGTTCCCTCCAGGCACTTTCAGTGTGGGTGCCTTCTCCACGTGGTTCCTGGTTTCCCTGCAGCGCTGAAGAGAATGTTAGCAAAGAGGTAACCGGCACAGCGAAAACAGTACTCAAAGACAGGGAGAGCAAGCTCTCTCTTGGCACTTTGGATGTGGGACATACAGCGAGATGTTTGCTGCTTTTGCGTTTGGCTGTTGGGAGATTTACAGCACAAAGATATCTAGTTGATTTGAAGCAGTTCCGAGGAAGTCTAAACATAATCGCCACTTCTCCCTCCTGGCACTTTCCATGTGGGAGATATAGCAGGATGTATATTGGTTTTGAGGACAACTCAATGGACAGTGTAGGAGAAAAGTTCCTGGCTCCTTGAATGCCGTTCCTGGAGACACTGCGATCAATGAGGGAGATATGTCAAGATGTGTGTTGGTTTTGAGGACGGCTCTCTGGAGAGTCTTAGCAAAGAGGTCACAGGGATAATCAGAGCAATTCTCAGAGACACTGAGAACAAGATGGACAGTTCCCTCCTGGCACTTTCCCTGTAGGAGATACCGCAAGACGTTTCTGTAGATTGGGCACAGCGCTCTGCAGGGTGTTAGCAGAGACTTTCCCGGGACAGTGAAACCCTATGTCAGAGACACTGAGAAGAAGCCCCAATGTTCCCTCCAGGCACTTTCAGTGTGGGTGCCTTCTCCACGTGGTTCCTGGTTTCCCTGCAGCGCTGAAGAGAATGTTAGCAAAGAGGTAACCGGCACAGCGAAAACAGTACTCAAAGACAGGGAGAGCAAGCTCTCTCTTGGCACTTTGGATGTGGGACATACAGCGAGATGTTTGCTGCTTTTGCGTTTGGCTGTTGGGAGATTTACAGCACAAAGATATCTAGTTGATTTGAAGCAGTTCCGAGAAAGTCTAAACATAATCGCCACTTCTCCCTCCTGGCACTTTCCATGTGGGAGATATAGCAGGATGTATATTGGTTTTGAGGACAACTCAATGGACAGTGTAGGGAGAAAAGTTCCTGGCTCCTTGAATGCCGTTCCTGGAGACACTGCGATCAATGTGGGAGATATGTCAAGATGTGTGTTGGTTTTGAGGACGGCTCTCTGGAGAGTCTTAGCAAAGAGGTCACAGGATAATCAGAGCAATTCTCAGAGACACTGAGAACAAGATGGACAGTTCCCTCCTGGCACTTTCCCTGTAGGAGATACCGCAAGACGTTTCTGTAGATTGGGCACAGCGCTCTGCAGGGTGTTAGCAGAGACTTTCCCGGGACAGTGAAAACCCTATGTCAGAGACACTGAGAAGAAGCCCCAATGTTCCCTCCAGGCACTTTCAGTGTGGGTGCCTTCTCCACGTGGTTCCTGGTTTCCCTGCAGCGCTGAAGAGAATGTTAGCAAAGAGGTAAACCGGCACAGCGAAAACAGTACTCAAAGAGAGGGAGAGCAAGCTCTCTCTTGGCACTTTGGATGTGGGACATACAGCGAGATGTTTGCTGCTTTTGCGTTTGGCTGTTGGGAGATTTACAGCACAAAGATATCTAGTTGATTTGAAGCAGTTCCGAGAAAGTCTAAACATAATCGCCACTTCTCCCTCCTGGCACTTTCCATGTGGGAGATATAGCAGGATGTATATTGGTTTTGAGGACAACTCAATGGACAGTGTAGGGAGAAAAGTTCCTGGCTCCTTGAATGCCGTCCTGGAGACACTGCGATCAATGTGGGAGATATGTCAAGATGTGTGTTGGTTTTGAGGACGGCTCTCTGGAGAGTCTTAGCAAAGAGGTCACAGGGATAATCAGAGCAATTCTCAGAGACACTGAGAACAAGATGGACAGTTCCCTCCTGGCACTTTCCCTGTAGGAGATACCGCAAGACGTTTCTGTAGATTGGGCACAGCGCTCTGCAGGGTGTTAGCAGAGGACTTTCCCGGGACAGTGAAACCCTATGTCAGAGACACTGAGAAGAAGCCCCAATGTTCCCTCCAGGCACTTTCAGTGTGGGTGCCTTCTCCACGTGGTTCCTGGTTTCCCTGCAGCGCTGAAGAGAATGTTAGCAAAGAGGTAACCGGGACAGTGAAAACAGTACTCAAAGACAGGGAGAGCAAGCTCTCTCTTGGCACTTTGGATGTGGGACATACAGCGAGATGTTTGCTGCTTTTGCGTTTGGCTGTTGGGAGATTTACAGCACAAAGATATCTAGTTGATTTGAAGCAGTTCCGAGAAAGTCTAAACATAATCGCCACTTCTCCCTCCTGGCACTTTCCATGTGGGAGATATAGCAGGATGTATATTGGTTTTGAGGACAACTCAATGGACAGTGTAGGGAGAAAAGTTCCTGGCTCCTTGAATGCCGTTCCTGGAGACACTGCGATCAATGAGGGAGATATGTCAAGATGTGTGTTGGTTTTGAGGACGGCTCTCTGGAGAGTCTTAGCAAAGAGGTCACAGGGATAATCAGAGCAATTCTCAGAGACACTGAGAACAAGATGGACAGTTCCCTCCTGGCACTTTCCCTGTAGGAGATACCGCAAGACGTTTCTGTAGATTGGGCACAGCGCTCTGCAGGGTGTTAGCAGAGACTTTCCCGGACAGTGAAACCCTATGTCAGAGACACTGAGAAGAAGCCCCAATGTTCCCTCCAGGCACTTTCAGTGTGGGTGCCTTCTCCACGTGGTTCCTGGTTTCCCTGCAGCGCTGAAGAGAATGTTAGCAAAGAGGTAACCGGCACAGCGAAAACAGTACTCAAAGAGAGGGAGAGCAAGCTCTCTCTTGGCACTTTGGATGTGGGACATACAGCGAGATGTTTGCTGCTTTTGCGTTTGGCTGTTGGGAGATTTACAGCACAAAGATATCTAGTTGATTTGAAGCAGTTCCGAGAAAGTCTAAACATAATCGCCACTTCTCCCTCCTGGCACTTTCCATGTGGGAGATATAGCAGGATGTATATTGGTTTTGAGGACAACTCAATGGACAGTGTAGGGAGAAAAGTTCCTGGCTCCTTGAATGCCGTTCCTGGAGACACTGCGATCAATGTGGAGATATGTCAAGATGTGTGTTGGTTTTGAGGACGGCTCTCTGGAGAGTCTTAGCAAAGAGGTCACAGGGATAATCAGAGCAATTCTCAGAGACACTGAGAACAAGCTCGACAATTCCCTCCTGGCACTTTCCCTGTAGGAGATACCGCAAGACGTTTCTGTAGATTGGGCACAGCGCTCTGCAGGGTGTTAGCAGAGACTTTCCCGGGACAGTGAAACCCTATGTCAGAGACACTGAGAAGAAGCCCCAATGTTCCCTCCAGGCACTTTCAGTGTGGGTGCCTTCTCCACGTGGTTCCTGGTTTCCCTGCAGCGCTGAAGAGAATGTTAGCAAAGAGGTAACCGGCACAGTGAAAACAGTACTCAAAGACAGGGAGAGCAAGCTCTCTCTTGGCACTTTGGATGTGGGACATACAGCGAGATGTTTGCTGCTTTTGCGTTTGGCTGTTGGGAGATTTACAGCACAAAGATATCTAGTTGATTTGAAGCAGTTCCGAGAAAGTCTAAACATAATCGCCACTTCTCCCTCCTGGCACTTTCCATGTGGGAGATATAGCAGGATGTATATTGGTTTTGAGGACAACTCAATGGACAGTGTAGGGAGAAAAGTTCCTGGCTCCTTGAATGCCGTTCCTGGAGACACTGCGATCAATGAGGGAGATATGTCAAGATGTGTGTTGGTTTTGAGGACGGCTCTCTGGAGAGTCTTAGCAAAGAGGTCACAGGGATAATCAGAGCAATTCTCAGAGACACTGAGAACAAGATGGACAGTTCCCTCCTGGCACTTTCCCTGTAGGAGATAC
>NW_026961159.1:300000-408000 GCF_963924245.1 Chroicocephalus ridibundus | reverse complement strand
TGGAGACTGGTCCCACGCCCAAAGAGCCAGCAGGGAAAACTATGCCTTGTTCTAAAGCTCTTTGGGAACCGCTTGTGTAGCCCCACACACCTAAGAGCTGCAGGCTTTCCTGCTGCCTTCAGCCTCAAAACCACCCTTTCCCAATTGGCGCCGCGCCAGGCCCAAAAATGGCCATATGTCTGGAGACTGGTCCCACGCCCAAAGAGCCAGCAGGGAAAACTATGCCTTGTTCTAAAGCTCTTTGGGAACCGCTTGCGTAGCCCCACACACCTGGGGGCTGCAGGCTTTCCTGCTGCCTTCAGCCTCAAAAGCACCCTTTCCCACTTGGCGCCGCGCCAGGCCCAAAAATGGTCATATGTCTGGAGACTGGTCCCACGTCCAAAATGCCAGCAGGGAAAACTATGCCTTGTTCTAAAGCTCTTTGGGAACCGCTTGCGTAGCCCCACACAAACTGGGGGCTGCAGGCTTTTCTCGTGCTTTCAGCCTCAAAACCACCCTTTCCCACTTGGCGCTGCTCCAGGCCCAAAAATGGCCATATGTCTGGAGGTTGGTCCCACGCCCAAAGAGCCAGCAGGGAAAACTATGCCTTGTTCTAAAGTTCTTTGGGAACCGCTTGCGTGGCCCCACAGACCTGGGGGCTGCAGGCTTTCCTGCAGCCTTCAGCCTCAAAACCACACTTTCCCACATGGCGTCACGCCAGGCACAAAAATGGCCATATGTCTGGAGGTTGGTCCCACGCCCAAAGAGCCAGCAGGGAAAACTATGCCTTGTTCTAAAGCTCTTTGGGAACCGCTTGCGTAGCCCCACACAAACTGGGGGCTGCAGGCTTTTCTCGCGCTTTCAGCCTAAAAACCACCCTTTCACACATGGCGTCACGCCAGGCACAAAAATGGCCATATGTCTGGAGACTGGTCCCACGCCCAAAGAGCCAGCAGGGAAAACTATGCCTTGTTCTAAAGCTCTTTGGGAACCGCTTGTGTAGCCCCACACACCTAAGAGCTGCAGGCTTTCCTGCTGCCTTCAGCCTCAAAACCACCCTTTCCCAATTGGCGCCGCGCCAGGCCCAAAAATGGCCATATGTCTGGAGACTGGTCCCACGCCCAAAGAGCCAGCAGGGAAAACTATGCCTTGTTCTAAAGCTCTTTGGGAACCGCTTGCGTAGCCCCACACACCTGGGGGCTGCAGGCTTTCCTGCTGCCTTCAGCCTCAAAACCACCCTTTCCCACATGGCGTCACACCAGGCAGAAAAATGGCCATATGTCTGGAGACTGGTCCCTTTCCCAAAGAGCCAGCAGGGAAAACTATGCCTTGTTCTAAAGCTCTTTGGGAACCGCTTGCGTAGCCCCACACACCTGGGGGCTGCAGGCTTTCCTGCAGCCTTCAGCCTCAAAACCACCCTTTCCCACATGGCGTCACGCCAGGCCCAAAAATAGCCATATGTCTGGAGACTGGTCCCTTTCCCAAAGAGCCAGCAGGGAAAACTATGCCTTGTTCTAAAGCTCTTTGGGAACCGCTTGCGTAGCCCCACACACCTGGGGGCTGCAGGCTTTCCTGCTGCCTTCAGCCTCAAAACCACCCTTTCCCACGTGGCGTCATGCCATGCCCAAAAATGGCCATATGTCTGGAGACTGGTCCCACGCCCAAAGAGCCAGCAGGGAAAACTATGCCTTGTTCTAAAGCTCTTTGGGAACCTCTTGCGTAGCCCCACACACCTGGGGGCTGCAGGCTTTCCTGCAGCCTTCAGCCTCAAAACCACCCTTTCCCACTTGGCCCCGCGCCAGGCACAAAAATGGCCATATGGCTGGAGACTGGTCCCACGCCCAAAGAGACAGCAGGGAAAACTATGCCTTGTTCTAAAGCTCTTTGGGAACCGCTTGCGTGGCCCCACACACCTGGGGGCTGCAGGCTTTCCTGCTGCCTTCAGCCTCAAAACCACCCTTTCCCACATGGCGTCACGCCAGGCACAAAAATGGCTATATGTCTGGAGATTGGTCCCACGCCCAAAGAGCCAGCAGGGAAAACTATGCCTTGTTCTAAAGCTCTTTGGGAACCGCTTGCGTAGCCCCACACAAACTGGGGGCTGCAGGCTTTTCTCGCGCTTTCAGCCTCAAAACCACCCTTTCACACATGGCGTCACGCCAGGCACAAAAATGGCCATATGTCTGGAGACTGGTCCCACGCCCAAAGAGCCAGCAGGGAAAACTATGCCTTGTTCTAAAGCTCTTTGGGAACCGCTTGTGTAGCCCCACACACCTAAGAGCTGCAGGCTTTCCTGCTGCCTTCAGCCTCAAAACCACCCTTTCCCACTTGGCGCCGCGCCAGGCCCAAAAATGGCCATATGTCTTGAGATTTGTCCCTTTCCCAAAGAGCCAGCAGGGAAAACTATGCCTTGTTCTAAAGTTCTTTGGGAACCGCTTGCGTGGCCCCACAGACCTGGGGGCTGCAGGCTTTCCTGCTGCCTTCAGCCTCAAAACCACCCTTTCCCACATCGCGTCACGCCAGGCACGAAAATGGCCATATGTCTGGAGGTTGGTCCCACGCCCAAAGAGCCAGCAGGGAAAACTATGCCTTGTTCTAAAGCTCTTTGGGAACCGATTGCGTAGCCCAACACAAACTGGGGGCTGCAGGCTTTTCTCGCGCTTTCAGCCTCAAAACCACCCTTTCCCACTTGGCGCCGCGCCGGGCCCAAAAATAGCCATATGTCTGGAGACTGGTCCCACGCCCAAAGAGACAGCAGGGAAAACTATGCCTTGTTCTAAAGCTCTTTGGGAACCGCTTGCGTAGCCCCACACACCTGGGGGCTGCAGGCTTTCCTGCTGCCTTCAGCCTCAAAACCATTCTTTCCCACTTGGCGCCGCGCCACGCACAAAAATGGCCATATGGCTGGAGACTGGTCCCACGCCCAACGAGCCAGCAGGGAAAACTATGCCTTGTTCTAAAGCTCTTTGGGAACCGCTTGCGTAGCCCCACACACCTGGGGGCTGCAGGCTTTCCTGCTGCCTTCAGCCTCAAAACCACCCTTTCCCTCATGGCGTCACGCCAGGCACAAAAATGGCCATATGTCTGGAGATTGGTCCCACGCCCAAAGAGCCAGCAGGGAAAACTATGCCTTGTTCTAAAGCTCTTTGGGAACCGCGTGCGTAGCCCCACACACCTGGGGGCTGCAGGCTTTCCTGCTCTCTTCAGCCTCAGAAGAACCCTTTCCCACTTGGCGCCGCGCCAGGCCCAAAAATGGCCATATGTCTGGAGACTGGTCCCACGCCCAAAGAGCCAGCAGGGAAAACTATGCCTTGTTCTAAAGCTCTTTGGGAACCGCTTGCGTAGCCCCACACACCTGGGGGCTGCAGGCTTTCCTGCAGCCTTCAGCCTCAAAACCACCCTTTCCCACTTGGCCCCGCGCCAGGCACAAAAATGGCCATATGGCTGGAGACTGGTCCCACGCCCAAAGAGCCAGCAGGGAAAACTATGCCTTGTTCTAAAGCTCTTTGGGAACCGCTTGTGTAGCCCCACACACCTAAGAGCTGCAGGCTTTCCTGCTGCCTTCAGCCTCAAAACCACCCTTTCCCACTTGGCGCCGCGCCAGGCCCAAAAATGGCCATATGTCTGGAGACTGGTCCCACGCCCAAAGAGCCAGCAGGGAAAACTATGCCTTGTTCTAAAGCTCTTTGGGAACCGATTGCGTAGCCCAACACAAACTGGGGGCTGCAGGCTTTTCTCGCGCTTTCAGCCTCAAAAGCACCCTTTCCCACTTGGCGCCGCGCCGGGCCCAAAAATAGCCATATGTCTGGAGACTGGTCCCACGCCCAAAGAGCCAGCAGGGAAAACTATGCCTTGTTCTAAAGCTCTTTGGGAACCGCTTGCGTAGCCCCACACACCTGGGGGCTGCAGGCTTTCCTGCTGCCTTCAGCCTCAAAACCACCCTTTCCCACTTGGCGCCGCGCCAGGCACAAAAATGGCCATATGTCTGGAAACTGGTCCCACGCCCAAAGAGCCAGCAGGGAAAACTATGCCTTGTTCTAAAGCTCTTTGGGAACCGCTTGCGTAGCCCCACACACCTGGGGGCTGCAGGCTTTCCTGCTGCCTTCAGCCTCAAAACCACCCTTTCCCTCATGGCGTCACGCCAGGCACAAAAATGGCCATATGTCTGGAGATTGGTCCCACGCCCAAAGAGCCAGCAGGGAAAACTATGCCTTGTTCTAAAGCTCTTTGGAAACCGCTTGCGTAGCCCCACAGACCTGGGGGCTGCAGGCTTTCCTGCTCTCTTCAGCCTCAGAAGAACCCTTTCGCACTTGGCGCCGCGCCAGGCCCAAAAATGGCCATATGTCTGGAGACTGGTCCCACGCCCAAAGAGCCAGCAGGGAAAACTATGCCTTGTTCTAAAGCTCTTTGGGAACCGCTTGCGTAGCCCCACACACCTGGGGGCTGCAGGCTTTCCTGCAGCCTTCAGCCTCAAAACCACCCTTTCCCACTTGGCCCCGCGCCAGGCACAAAAATGGCCATATGGCTGGAGACTGGTCCCACGCCCAAAGAGCCAGCAGGGAAAACTATGCCTTGTTCTAAAGCTCTTTGGGAACCGCTTGTGTAGCCCCACACACCTAAGAGCTGCAGGCTTTCCTGCTGCCTTCAGCCTCAAAACCACCCTTTCCCACTTGGCGCCGCGCCAGGCCCAAAAATGGCCATATGTCTGGAGACTGGTCCCACGCCCAAAGAGCCAGCAGGGAAAACTATGCCTTGTTCTAAAGCTCTTTGGGAACCGCCTGCGTAGCCCCACACACCTGGGGGCTGCAGGCTTTCCTGCTGCCTTCAGCCTCAAAACCACCCTTTCCCACTTGGCGCCGCGCCAGGCACAAAAATGGCCATATGTCTGGAAACTGGTCCCACGCCCAAAGAGCCAGCAGGGAAAACTATGCCTTGTTCTAAAGCTCTTTGGGAACCGCTTGCGTAGCCCCACACACCTGGGGGCTGCAGGCTTTCCTGCTGCCTTCAGCCTCAAAACCACCCTTTCCCTCATGGCGTCACGCCAGGCACAAAAATGGCCATATGTCTGGAGATTGGTCCCACGCCCAAAGAGCCAGCAGGGAAAACTATGCCTTGTTCTAAAGCTCTTTGGAAACCGCTTGCGTAGCCCCACAGACCTGGGGGCTGCAGGCTTTCCTGCTCTCTTCAGCCTCAGAAGAACCCTTTCGCACTTGGCGCCGCGCCAGGCCCAAAAATGGCCATATGTCTGGAGACTGGTCCCACGCCCAAAGAGCCAGCAGGGAAAACTATGCCTTGTTCTAAAGCTCTTTGGGAACCGCTTGCGTAGCCCCACACACCTGGGGGCTGCAGGCTTTCCTGCAGCCTTCAGCCTCAAAACCACCCTTTCCCACTTGGCCCCGCGCCAGGCACAAAAATGGCCATATGGCTGGAGACTGGTCCCACGCCCAAAGAGCCAGCAGGGAAAACTATGCCTTGTTCTAAAGCTCTTTGGGAACCGCTTGTGTAGCCCCACACACCTAAGAGCTGCAGGCTTTCCTGCTGCCTTCAGCCTCAAAACCACCCTTTCCCACTTGGCGCCGCGCCAGGCCCAAAAATGGCCATATGTCTGGAGACTGGTCCCACGCCCAAAGAGCCAGCAGGGAAAACTATGCCTTGTTCTAAAGCTCTTTGGGAACCGCTTGCGTAGCCCCACACAAACTGGGGGCTGCAGGCTTTTCTCGCGCTTTCAGCCTAAAAACCACCCTTTCACACATGGCGTCACGCCAGGCCCAAAAATGGCCATATGTCTGGAGACTGGTCCCACGCCCAAAGAGCCAGCAGGGAAAACTATGCCTTGTTCTAAAGCTCTTTGGGAACCGCTTGCGTGGCCCCACAGACCTGGGGGCTGCAGGCTTTCCTGCTGCCTTCAGCCTCAAAACCACCCTTTCCCACATGGCGTCACGCCAGGCACGAAAATGGCCATATGTCTGGAGGTTGGTCCCACGCCCAAAGAGCCAGCAGGGAAAACTATGCCTTGTTCTAAAGCTCTTTGGGAACCGCTTGCGTAGCCCCACAGACGTGGGGGCTGCAGGCTTTCCTGCTCTCTTCAGCCTCAAAAGCACCCTTTCCCACTTGGCGCCAAGCCAGGCACAAATATGGCCATATTTCTGGAGACTGGTTCCACGCCCAAAGAGCCAGCAGGGAAAACTATGCCTTGTTCTAAAGATCTTTGGGAACCGCTTGCGTAGCCCCACACAAACTGGGGGCTGCAGGCTTTTCTGCTGCCTTCTGCCTCAGAAGAACCCTTTCGCACTTGGCGCCGCGCCGGGCACAAAAATGGCCATATGTCTGGAGATTGGTTCCACGCCGAAAGACCCAGCAGGGAAAACTATGCCTTGTTCTAAAGCTCTTTGGGAACCGCTTGCGTAGCCCCACACACCTGGGGGCTGCAGGCTTTCCTGCTGCCTTCAGCCTCAAAACCACCCTTTCCCACATGGCGTCACGCCATGCCCAAAAATGGCCATATGTCTGGAGATTGGTCCCACGCCCAAAGAGCCAGCAGGGAAAACTATGCCTTGTTCTAAAGCTCTTTGGGAACCGCTTGCGTAGCCCCACACAAACTGGGGGCTGCAGGCTTTTCTCGCGCTTTCAGCCTAAAAACCACCCTTTCACACATGGCGTCACGCCAGGTACAAAAATGGCCATATGTCTGGAGACTGGTCCCACGCCCAAAGAGCCAGCAGGGAAAACTATGCCTTGTTCTAAAGCTCTTTGGGAACCGCTTGTGTAGCCCCACACACCTAAGAGCTGCAGGCTTTCCTGCTGCCTTCAGCCTCAAAACCACCCTTTCCCAATTGGCGCCGCGCCAGGCCCAAAAATGGCCATATGTCTGGAGACTGGTCCCTTTCCCAAAGAGCCAGCAGGGAAAACTATGCCTTGTTCTAAAGCTCTTTGGGAACCGCTTGCGTAGCCCCACACACCTGGGGGCTGCAGGCTTTTCTCGCGCTTTCAGCCTAAAAACCACCCTTTCACACATGGCGTCACGCCAGGCACAAAAATGGCCATATGTCTGGAGACTGGTCCCACGCCCAAAGAGCCAGCAGGGAAAACTATGCCTTGTTCTAAAGCTCTTTGGGAACCGCTTGCGTAGCCCCACACAAACTGGGGGCTGCAGGCTTTTCTCGTGCTTTCAGCCTCAAAACCACCCTTTCCCACTTGGCGCTGCTCCAGGCCCAAAAATGGCCATATGTCTTGAGACTGGTCCCTTTCCCAAAGAGCCAGCAGGGAAAACTATGCCTTGTTCTAAAGTTCTTTGGGAACCGCTTGCGTGGCCCCACAGACCTGGGGGCTGCAGGCTTTCCTGCAGCCTTCAGCCTCAAAACCACACTTTCCCACATGGCGTCACGCCAGGCACAAAAATGGCCATATGTCTGGAGGTTGGTCCCACGCCCAAAGAGCCAGCAGGGAAAACTATGCCTTGTTCTAAAGCTCTTTGGGAACCGCTTGCGTAGCCCAACACAAACTGGGGGCTGCAGGCTTTTCTCGCGCTTTCAGCCTCAAAACCACCCTTTCCCACTTGGCGCCGCGCCGGGCCCAAAAATGGCCATATGTCTGGAGACTGGTCCCACGCCCAAAGAGCCAGCATGAAAACTATGGCTTTTTCAAAAGCTCTTTGGGAACCGCTTGCGTAGCCCCACACACCTGGGGGCTGCAGGCTTTCCTGCTGCCTTCAGCCTCAGAAGAACCCTTTCGCACTTGGCGCCGCGCCAGGCACAAAAATGGCCATATGTCTGGAGACTGGTCCCACGCCCAAAGAGCCAGCAGGGAAAACTATGCCTTGTTCTAAAGCTCTTTGGGAACCGCTTGCGTAGCCCCACACAAAGTGGGGGCTGCAGGCTTTTCTCGCGCTTCCAGCCTCAAAACCACCCTTTCCCACTTGGCGCTGCGCCAGGCACATAAATGGCCATATGTCTGGAGACTGGTCCCACGCCCAAAGAGCCAGCAGGGAAAACTATGCCTTGTTCTAAAGCTCTTTGGGAACCTCTTGCGTAGCCCCACACACGTGGGGGCTGCAGGCTTTCCTGCTGCCTTCAGCCTCAAAACCACCCTTTCCCACATGGCGCCGCTCCCGCCACAAAAATGGCCATATTTCTGGAGATTGGTCCCACGCCCAAAGAGCCAGCAGGGAAAACTATGCCTTGTTCTAAAGCTCTTTGGGAACCGCTTGCGTAGCCCCACACACCTGGGGGCTGCAGGCTTTCCTGCTGCCTTCAGCCTCAAAACCACCCTTTCCCACATGGCGCCACGCCAGGCACAAAAATGGCCATATGTCTGCAGGTTGGTCCCACGCCCAAAGAGCCAGCAGGGAAAACTATGCCTTGTTCTAAAGCTCTTTGGGAACCTCTTGCGTAGCCCCACAGACCTGGGGGCTGCAGGCTTTCCTGCTGCCTTCAGCTTCAAAACCACCCTTTCCCACTTGGCGCCGCGCCAGGCCCAAAAATGGCCATATGTCTGGAGACTGGTCCCACGCCCAAAGAGCCAGCAGGGAAAACTATGCCTTGTTCTAACGCTCTTTGGGAACCGCCTGCGTAGCCCCACACACCAGGGGGCTGCAGGCTTTCCTGCTCTCTTCAGCCTCAGAAGAACCCTTTCGCACTTGGCGCCGCGCCAGGCACAAAAATGGCCATATGTCTGGAGATTGGTCCCACGCCCAAAGAGCCAGCAGGGAAAACTATGCCTTGTTCTAAAGCTCTTTGGGAACCGCTTGCGTAGCCCCACACACCTGGGGGCTGCAGGCTTTCCTGCTCTGTTCAGCCTCAAAAGCACCCTTTCCCACTTGGCGCCGCGCCAGGCACAAAAATGGCCATATGTCTGGAGACTGGTCCCACGCCCAAAGAGCCAGCAGGGAAAACTATGCCTTGTTCTAAAGCTCTTTGGGAACCGCTTGCGTAGCCCCACACAAACTGGGGGCTGCAGGCTTTTCTCGCGCTTTCAGCCTCAAAACCACCCTTTCCCACATGGCGTCACGCCAGGCACAAAAATGGCCATATGTCTGGAGACTGGTCCCACGCCCAAAGAGCCAGCAGGGAAAACTATGCCTTGTTCTAAAGATCTTTGGGAACCGCTTGTGTAGACCCACACACCTAAGAGCTGCAGGCTTTCCTGCTGCCTTCAGCCTCAAAACCACCCTTTCCCAATTGGCGCCGCGCCAGGCCCAAAAATGGCCATATGTCTGGAGACTGGTCCCACGCCCAAAGAGCCAGCAGGGAAAACTATGCCTTGTTCTAAAGCTCTTTGGGAACCGCTTGCGTAGCCCCACACAAACTGGGGGCTGCAGGCTTTCCTGCTGCCTTCAGCCTCAAAACCACCCTTTCCCACTTGGCGCCGCGCCAGGCACAAAAATGGCCATATGTCTGGAGACTGGTCCCACGCCCAAAGAGCCATCAGGGAAAACTATGCCTTGTTCTAAAGCTCTTTGGGAACCTCTTGCGTAGCCCCACACACCTGGGGGCTGCAGGCTTTCCTGCAGCCTTCAGCCTCAAAACCACCCTTTCCCAATTGGCGCCGCGCCAGGCCCAAAAATGGCCATATGTCTGGAGACTGGTCCCACGCCCAAAGAGCCAGCAGGGAAAACTATGCCTTGTTCTAAAGCTCTTTGTGAACCGCTTGCGTAGCCCCACACAAAGTGGGGGCTGCAGGCTTTTCTCGCGCTTTCAGCCTCAAAACCACCCTTTCCCACATGGCGCCACGCCAGGCACAAAAATGGCCATATGTCTGGAGGTTGGTCCCACGCCCAAAGAGCCAGCAGGGAAAACTATGCCTTGTTCTAAATCTCTTTGGGAACCTCTTGCGTAGCCCCACACACGTGGGGGCTGCAGGCTTTCCTGCTGCCTTCAGCCTCAAAACCACCCTTTCCCACATGGCGCCGCTCCCGCCACAAAAATGGCCATATTTCTGGAGATTGGTCCCACGCCCAAAGAGCCAGCAGGGAAAACTATGCCTTGTTCTAAAGCTCTTTGGGAACCGCTTGCGTAGCCCCACACACCTGGGGGCTGCAGGCTTTCCTGCTGCCTTCAGCCTCAAAACCACCCTTTCCCACATGGCGCCACGCCAGGCACAAAAATGGCCATATGTCTGCAGGTTGGTCCCACGCCCAAAGAGCCAGCAGGGAAAACTATGCCTTGTTCTAAAGCTCTTTGGGAACCTCTTGCGTAGCCCCACACACCTGGGGGCTGCAGGCTTTCCTGCTGCCTTCAGCTTCAAAACCACCCTTTCCCACTTGGCGCCGCGCCAGGCCCAAAAATGGCCATATGTCTGGAGACTGGTCCCACGCCCAAAGAGCCAGCAGGGAAAACTATGCCTTGTTCTAACGCTCTTTGGGAACCGCCTGCGTAGCCCCACACACCTGGGGGCTGCAGGCTTTCCTGCTCTCTTCAGCCTCAGAAGAACCCTTTCGCACTTGGCGCCGCGCCAGGCACAAAAATGGCCATATGTCTGGAGATTGGTCCCACGCCCAAAGAGCCAGCAGGGAAAACTATGCCTTGTTCTAAAGCTCTTTGGGAACCGCTTGCGTAGCCCCACACACCTGGGGGCTGCAGGCTTTCCTGCTCTGTTCAGCCTCAAAAGCACCCTTTCCCACTTGGCGCCGCGCCAGGCCCAAAAATGGCCATATGTCTGGAGACTGGTCCCACGCCCAAAGAGCCAGCAGGGAAAACTATGCCTTGTTCTAAAGCTCTTTGGGAACCGCTTGCGTAGCCCCACACAAACTGGGGGCTGCAGGCTTTTCTCGCGCTTTCAGCCTAGAAACCACCCTTTCACACATGGCGTCACGCCAGGCACAAAAATGGCCATATGTCTGGAGACTGGTCCCACGCCCAAAGAGCCAGCAGGGAAAACTATGCCTTGTTCTAAAGCTCTTTGGGAACCGCTTGTGTAGCCCCACACACCTAAGAGCTGCAGGCTTTCCTGCTGCCTTCAGCCTCAAAACCACCATTTCCCAATTGGCGCCGCGCCAGGCCCAAAAATGGCCATATGTCTGGAGACTGGTCCCACGCCCAAAGAGCCAGCAGGGAAAACTATGCCTTGTTCTAAAGCTCTTTGGGAACCGCTTGCGTAGCCCCACACACCTGGGGGCTGCAGGCTTTCCTGCTGCCTTAAGCCTCAAAACCACCCTTTCCCACTTGGCGCCGCGCCAGGCCCAAAAATGGTCATATGTCTGGAGACTGGTCCCACGCCCAAAGAGCCAGCAGGGAAAACTATGCCTTGTTCTAAAGCTCTTTGGGAACCGCTTGCGTAGCCCCACACAAACTGGGGGCTGCAGGCTTTTCTCGTGCTTTCAGCCTCAAAACCACCCTTTCCCACTTGGCGCTGCTCCAGGCCCAAAAATGGCCATATGTCTTGAGACTGGTCCCTTTCCCAAAGAGCCAGCAGGGAAAACTATGCCTTGTTCTAAAGTTCTTTGGGAACCGCTTGCGTGGCCCCACAGACCTGGGGGCTGCAGGCTTTCCTGCAGCCTTCAGCCTCAAAACCACACTTTCCCACATGGCGTCACGCCAGGCACAAAAATGGCCATATGTCTGGAGACTGGTCCCACGCCCAAAGAGCCAGCAGGGAAAACTATGCCTTGTTCTAAAGCTCTTTGGGAACCGCTTGCGTAGCCCCACACAAACTGGGGGCTGCAGGCTTTTCTCGCGCTTTCAGCCTAAAAACCACCCTTTCACACATGGCGTCACGCCAGGCACAAAAATGGCCATATGTCTGGAGACTGGTCCCACGCCCAAAGAGCCAGCAGGGAAAACTATGCCTTGTTCTAAAGCTCTTTGGGAACCGCTTGTGTAGCCCCACACACCTAAGAGCTGCAGGCTTTCCTGCTGCCTTCAGCCTCAAAACCACCCTTTCCCAATTGGCGCCGCGCCAGGCCCAAAAATGGCCATATGTCTGGAGACTGGTCCCACGCCCAAAGAGCCAGCAGGGAAAACTATGCCTTGTTCTAAAGCTCTTTGGGAACCGCTTGCGTAGCCCCACACACCTGGGGGCTGCAGGCTTTCCTGCTCTCTTCAGCCTCAGAAGAACCCTTTCCCACTTGGCGCCGCGACGGGCCCAAAAATGGCCATATGTCTGGAGACTGGTTCCACGCCCAAAGAGCCAGCATGAAAACTATGGCTTTTTCTAAAGCTCTTTGGGAACCGCTTGCGTAGCCCCACACACCTGGGGGCTGCAGGCTTTCCTGCTCTCTTCAGCCTCAGAAGAACCCTTTCGCACTTGGCGCCGCGCCAGGCACAAAAATGGCCATATGTCTGGAGACTGGTCCCACGCCCAAAGAGCCAGCAGGGAAAACTATGCCTTGTTCTAAAGCTCTTTGGGAACCGCTTGCGTAGCCCCACACAAACTGGGGGCTGCAGGCTTTTCTCGCGCTTTCAGCCTAAAAACCACCCTTTCACACATGGCGTCACGCCAGGCACAAAAATGGCCATATGTCTGGAGACTGGTCCCACGCCCAAAGAGCCAGCAGGGAAAACTATGCCTTGTTCTAAAGCTCTTTGGGAACCGCTTGTGTAGCCCCACACACCTAAGAGCTGCAGGCTTTCCTGCTGCCTTCAGCCTCAAAACCACCATTTCCCAATTGGCGCCACGCCAGGCCCAAAAATGGCCATATGTCTGGAGACTGGTCCCACGCCCAAAGAGCCAGCAGGGAAAACTATGCCTTGTTCTAAAGCTCTTTGGGAACCGCTTGCGTAGCCCCACACACCTGGGGGCTGCAGGCTTTCCTGCTGCCTTAAGCCTCAAAACCACCCTTTCCCACTTGGCGCCGCGCCAGGCCCAAAAATGGTCATATGTCTGGAGACTGGTCCCACGCCCAAAGAGCCAGCAGGGAAAACTATGCCTTGTTCTAAAGCTCTTTGGGAACCGCTTGCGTAGCCCCACACAAACTGGGGGCTGCAGGCTTTTCTCGTGCTTTCAGCCTCAAAACCACCCTTTCCCACTTGGCGCTGCTCCAGGCCCAAAAATGGCCATATGTCTTGAGACTGGTCCCTTTCCCAAAGAGCCAGCAGGGAAAACTATGCCTTGTTCTAAAGTTCTTTGGGAACCGCTTGCGTGGCCCCACACACCTGGGGGCTGCAGGCTTTCCTGCAGCCTTCAGCCTCAAAACCACACTTTCCCACATGGCGTCACGCCAGGCACAAAAATGGCCATATGGCTGGAGGTTGGTCCCACGCCCAAAGAGCCAGCAGGGAAAACTATGCCTTGTTCTAAAGCTCTTTGGGAACCGCTTGCGTAGCCCCACACAAACTGGGGGCTGCAGGCTTTTCTCGCGCTTTCAGCCTAAAAACCACCCTTTCACACATGGCGTCACGCCAGGCACAAAAATGGCCATATGTCTGGAGACTGGTCCCACGCCCAAAGAGCCAGCAGGGAAAACTATGCCTTGTTCTAAAGCTCTTTGGGAACCGCTTGTGTAGCCCCACACACCTAAGAGCTGCAGGCTTTCCTGCTGCCTTCAGCCTCAAAACCACCCTTTCCCAATTGGCGCCGCGCCAGGCCCAAAAATGGCCATATGTCTGGAGACTGGTCCCACGCCCAAAGAGCCAGCAGGGAAAACTATGCCTTGTTCTAAAGCTCTTTGGGAACCGCTTGCGTAGCCCCACACACCTGGGGGCTGCAGGCTTTCCTGCTCTCTTCAGCCTCAGAAGAACCCTTTCCCACTTGGCGCCGCGCCGGGCCCAAAAATGGCCATATGTCTGGAGACTGGTTCCACGCCCAAAGAGCCAGCATGAAAACTATGGCTTTTTCTAAAGCTCTTTGGGAACCGCTTGCGTAGCCCCACACACCTGGGGGCTGCAGGCTTTCCTGCTCTCTTCAGCCTCAGAAGAACCCTTTCGCACTTGGCGCCGCGCCAGGCACAAAAATGGCCATATGTCTGGAGACTGGTCCCACGCCCAAAGAGCCAGCAGGGAAAACTATGCCTTGTTCTAAAGCTCTTTGGGAACCGCTTGCGTAGCCCCACACAAACTGGGGGCTGCAGGCTTTTCTCGCGCTTTCAGCCTAAAAACCACCCTTTCACACATGGCGTCACGCCAGGCACAAAAATGGCCATATGTCTGGAGACTGGTCCCACGCCCAAAGAGCCAGCAGGGAAAACTATGCCTTGTTCTAAAGCTCTTTGGGAACCGCTTGCGTAGCCCCACACACCTAAGAGCTGCAGGCTTTCCTGCTGCCTTCAGCCTCAAAACCACCATTTCCCAATTGGCGCCACGCCAGGCCCAAAAATGGCCATATGTCTGGAGACTGGTCCCACGCCCAAAGAGCCAGCAGGGAAAACTATGCCTTGTTCTAAAGCTCTTTGGGAACCGCTTGCGTAGCCCCACACACCTGGGGGCTGCAGGCTTTCCTGCTGCCTTAAGCCTCAAAACCACCCTTTCCCACTTGGCGCCGCGCCAGGCCCAAAAATGGTCATATGTCTGGAGACTGGTCCCACGCCCAAAGAGCCAGCAGGGAAAACTATGCCTTGTTCTAAAGCTCTTTGGGAACCGCTTGCGTAGCCCCACACAAACTGGGGGCTGCAGGCTTTTCTCGTGCTTTCAGCCTCAAAACCACCCTTTCCCACTTGGCGCTGCTCCAGGCCCAAAAATGGCCATATGTCTTGAGACTGGTCCCTTTCCCAAAGAGCCAGCAGGGAAAACTATGCCTTGTTCTAAAGTTCTTTGGGAACCGCTTGCGTGGCCCCACAGACCTGGGGGCTGCAGGCTTTCCTGCAGCCTTCAGCCTCAAAACCACACTTTCCCACATGGCGTCACGCCAGGCACAAAAATGGCCATATGTCTGGAGGTTGGTCCCACGCCCAAAGAGCCAGCAGGGAAAACTATGCCTTGTTCTAAAGCTCTTTGGGAACCGCTTGCGTAGCCCCACACAAACTGGGGGCTGCAGGCTTTTCTCGCGCTTTCAGCCTAAAAACCACCCTTTCACACATGGCGTCACGCCAGGCACAAAAATGGCCATATGTCTGGAGACTGGTCCCACGCCCAAAGAGCCAGCAGGGAAAACTATGCCTTGTTCTAAAGCTCTTTGGGAACCGCTTGTGTAGCCCCACACACCTAAGAGCTGCAGGCTTTCCTGCTGCCTTCAGCCTCAAAACCACCCTTTCCCAATTGGCGCCGCGCCAGGCCCAAAAATGGCCATATGTCTGGAGACTGGTCCCACGCCCAAAGAGCCAGCAGGGAAAACTATGCCTTGTTCTAAAGCTCTTTGGGAACCGCTTGCGTAGCCCCACACACCTGGGGGCTGCAGGCTTTCCTGCTCTCTTCAGCCTCAGAAGAACCCTTTCCCACTTGGCGCCGCGCCGGGCCCAAAAATGGCCATATGTCTGGAGACTGGTTCCACGCCCAAAGAGCCAGCATGAAAACTATGGCTTTTTCTAAAGCTCTTTGGGAACCGCTTGCGTAGCCCCACACACCTGGGGGCTGCAGGCTTTCCTGCTCTCTTCAGCCTCAGAAGAACCCTTTCGCACTTGGCGCCGCGCCAGGCACAAAAATGGCCATATGTCTGGAGATTGGTCCCACGCCCAAAGAGCCAGCAGGGAAAACTATGCCTTGTTCTAAAGCTCTTTGGGAACCGCTTGCGTAGCCCCACACAAACTGGGGGCTGCAGGCTTTCCTGCTGCCTTCAGCCTCAAAACCACCCTTTCCCACTTGGCGCCGCGCCAGGCCCAAAAATGGCCATATGTCTGGAGACTAGTCCCACGCCCAAAGAGCCAGCAGGGAAAACTATGCCTTGTTCTAAAGCTCTTTGGGAACCGCTTGCGTAGCCCCACACAAACTCGGGGCTGCAGGCTTTTCTCGCGCTTTCAGACTCAAAACCACCCTTTCCCACTTGGCGCTGCGCCAGGCACAAAAATGGCCATATGTCTGGAGGTTGGTCCCACGCCCAAAGAGCCAGCAGGGAAAACTATGCCTTGTTCTAAAGCTCTTTGGGAACCTCTTGCGTAGCCCCACACACGTGGGGGCTGCAGGCTTTCCTGCTGCCTTCAGCCTCAAAACCACCCTTTCCCACATGGCGCCGCTCCCGCCACAAAAATGGCCATATTTCTGGAGATTGGTCCCACGCCCAAAGAGCCAGCAGGGAAAACTATGCCTTGTTCTAAAGCTCTTTGGGAACCGCTTGCGTAGCCCCACACACCTGGGGGCTGCAGGCTTTCCTGCTCTCTTCAGCCTCAGAAGAACCCTTTCCCACATGGCGCCACGCCAGGCACAAAAATGGCCATATGTCTGCAGGTTGGTCCCACGCCCAATAAGCCAGCAGGGAAAACTATGCCTTGTTCTAAAGCTCTTTGGGAACCTCTTGCGTAGCCCCACAGACCTGGGGGCTGCAGGCTTTCCTGCTGCCTTCAGCTTCAAAACCACCCTTTCCCACTTGGCGCCGCGCCAGGCCCAAAAATGGCCATATGTCTGGAGACTGGTCCCACACCCAAAGAGCCAGCAGGGAAAACTATGCCTTGTTCTAAAGCTCTTTGGGAACCGCTTGCGTAGCCCCACACACCTGGGGGCTGCAGGCTTTCCTGCTCTCTTCAGCCTCAGAAGAACCCTTTCGCACTTGGCGCCGCGCCAGGCACAAAAATGGCCATATGTCTGGAGACTGGTCCCACGCCCAAAGAGCCAGCAGGGAAAACTATGCCTTGTTCTAAAGCTCTTTGGGAACCGCTTGCGTAGCCCCACACACCTGGGGGCTGCAGGCTTTCCTGCTGCCTTCAGCCTCAAAAGCACCCTTTCCCACTTGGCGCCGCGCCAGGCACAAAAATGGCCATATGTCTGGAGGTTGGTCCCACGCCCAAAGAGCCAGCAGGGAAAACTATGCCTTGTTCTAAAGCTCTTTGGGAACAGCTTGCGTAGCCCCACACACCTGGGGGCTGCAGGCTTTCCTGCTGCCTTCAGCCTCAAAACCACCCTTTCCCAATTGGCGCCGCGCCAGGCCCAAAAATGGCCATATGTCTGGAGACTGGTCCCACGCCCAAAGAGCCAGCAGGGAAAACTATGCCTTGTTCTAAAGCTCTTTGGGAACCGCTTGCGTAGCCCCACACACCTGGGGGCTGCAGGCTTTCCTGCTGCCTTCAGCCTCCAAACACCCCTTTCCCATTTGGCCCCGCGCCAAGCCCAAAAATGGCCATATGTCTGGAGACTGGTCCCACGCCCAAAGAGCCAGCAGGGAAAACTATGCCTTGTTCTAAAGCTCTTTGGGAACCGCTTGCGTAGCCCCACACAAACTGGGGGCTGCAGGCTTTTCTCGCGCTTTCAGCCTCAAAACCACCCTTTCCCTCATGGCGTCACGAAAGGCACAAAAATGGCCATATGTCTGGAGGTTGGTCCCACGCCGAAAGAGCCAGCAGGGAAAACTATGGCTTTTTCTAAAGCTCTTTGGGAACCGCTTGTATAGCCCCACAGACCTGGGGGCTGCAGGCTTTCCTGCTGCCTTCAGCCTCAAAACCACCCTTTCCCACATGGCGTCACACCAGGCAGAAAAATGGCCATATGTCTGGAGACTGGTCCCACGCCCAAAGAGCCAGCAGGGAAAACTATGCCTTGTTCTAAAGCTCTTTGGGAACCGCTTGCGTAGCCCCACACACCTGGGGGCTGCAGGCTTTCCTGCTGTCTTCAGCCTCCAAACACCCCTTTCCCATTTGGCCCCGCGCCAGGCCCAAAAATGGCCATATGTCTGGAGACTGGTCCCTTTCCCAAAGAGCCAGCAGGGAAAACGATGCCTTGTTCTAAAGCTCTTTGGGAACCGCTTGCGTAGCCCCACACACCTGGGGGCTGCAGGCTTTTCTCGCGCTTTCAGCCTCAAAACAACCCTTTCCCTCATGGCGTCACGAAAGGCACAGAAATGGCCATATGTGTGGAGACTGGTCCCACGCCCAAAGAGCCAGCAGGGAAAACTATGCCTTGTTCTAAAGCTCTTTGGGAACCGCTTGCGTAGCCCCACACACCTGGGGGCTGCAGGCTTTCCTGCTGCCTTCAGCCTCAAAACCACCCTTTCCCACATGGCGCCGCGCCAGGCACAAAAATGGCCATATGTCTGGGGGTTGGTCCCACGCCCAAAGAGCCAGCAGGGAAAACTATGCCTTGTTCTAAAGCTCTTTGGGAACCGCTTGCGTAGCCCCACACACCTGGGGGCTGCAGGCTTTCCTGCTCTGTTCAGCCTCAAAAGCACCCTTTCCCACTTGGCGCCGCGCCAGGCACAAAAATGGCCATATGTCTGGAGACTGGTCCCACGCCCAAAGAGCCAGCAGGGAAAACTATGCCTTGTTCTAAAGCTCTTTGGGAACCGCTTGCGTAGCCCCACACAAACTGGGGGCTGCAGGCTTTTCTCGCGCTTTCAGCCTCAAAACCACCCTTTCCCACATGGCGTCACGCCAGGCACAAAATTGGCCATATGTCTGGAGACTGGTCCCACGCCCAAAGAGCCAGCAGGGAAAACTATGCCTTGTTCTAAAGCTCTTTGGGAACCGCTTGTGTAGCCCCACACACCTAAGAGCTGCAGGCTTTCCTGCTGCCTTCAGCCTCAAAACCACCCTTTCCCAATTGGCGCCGCGCCAGGCCCAAAAATGGCCATATGTCTGGAGACTGGTCCCACGCCCAAAGAGCCAGCAGGGAAAACTATGCCTTGTTCTAAAGCTCTTTGGGAACCGCTTGCGTAGCCCCACACAAACTGGGGGCTGCAGGCTTTCCTGCTGCCTTCAGCCTCAAAACCACCCTTTCCCACTTGGCGCCGCGCCAGGCACAAAAATGGCCATATGTCTGGAGACTGGTCCCACGCCCAAAGAGCCAGCAGGGAAAACTATGCCTTGTTCTAAAGCTCTTTGGGAACCGCTTGCGTAGCCCCACACAAACTCGGGGCTGCAGGCTTTTCTCGCGCTTTCAGCCTCAAAACCACCCTTTCCCACTTGGCGCTGCGCCAGGCACAAAAATGGCCATATGTCTGGAGGTTGGTCCCACGCCCAAAGAGCCAGCAGGGAAAACTATGCCTTGTTCTAAAGCTCTTTGGGAACCTCTTGCGTAGCCCCACACACCTGGGGGCTGCAGGCTTTCCTGCAGCCTTCAGCCTCAAAACCACCCTTTCCCAATTGGCGCCGCGCCAGGCCCAAAAATGGCCATATGTCTGGAGACTGGTTTCACACCCAAAGAGCCAGCAGGGAAAACTATGCCTTGTTCTAAAGCTCTTTGGGAACCGCTTGCGTAGCCCCACACAAAGTGGGGGCTGCAGGCTTTTCTCGCGCTTTCAGCCTCAAAACCACCCTTTCCCACATGGCGCCACGCCAGGCACAAAAATGGCCATATGTCTGGAGGTTGGTCCCACGCCCAAAGAGCCAGCAGGGAAAACTATGCCTTGTTCTAAAGCTCTTTGGGAACCTCTTGCGTAGCCCCACACACGTGGGGGCTGCAGGCTTTCCTGCTGCCTTCAGCCTCAAAACCACCCTTTCCCACATGGCGCCGCTCCCGCCACAAAAATGGCCATATTTCTGGAGATTGGTCCCACGCCCAAAGAGCCAGCAGGGAAAACTATGCCTTGTTCTAAAGCTCTTTGGGAACCGCTTGCGTAGCCCCACACACCTGGGGGCTGCAGGCTTTCCTGCTGCCTTCAGCCTCAAAACCACCCTTTCCCACATGGCGCCACGCCAGGCACAAAAATGGCCATATGTCTGCAGGTTGGTCCCACGCCCAAAGAGCCAGCAGGGAAAACTATGCCTTGTTCTAAAGCTCTTTGGGAACCTCTTGCGTAGCCCCACACACCTGGGGGCTGCAGGCTTTCCTGCTGCCTTCAGCTTCAAAACCACCCTTTCCCACTTGGCGCCGCGCCAGGCCCAAAAATGGCCATATGTCTGGAGACTGGTCCCACGCCCAAAGAGCCAGCAGGGAAAACTATGCCTTGTTCTAACGCTCTTTGGGAACCGCCTGCGTAGCCCCACACACCTGGGGGCTGCAGGCTTTCCTGCTCTCTTCAGCCTCAGAAGAACCCTTTCGCACTTGGCGCCGCGCCAGGCACAAAAATGGCCATATGTCTGGAGATTGGTCCCACGCCCAAAGAGCCAGCAGGGAAAACTATGCCTTGTTCTAAAGCTCTTTGGGAACCGCTTGCGTAGCCCCACACACCTGGGGGCTGCAGGCTTTCCTGCTCTGTTCAGCCTCAAAAGCACCCTTTCCCACTTGGCGCCGCGCCAGGCACAAAAATGGCCATATGTCTGGAGACTGGTCCCACGCCCAAAGAGCCAGCAGGGAAAACTATGCCTTGTTCTAAAGCTCTTTGGGAACCGCTTGCGTAGCCCCACACAAACTGGGGGCTGCAGGCTTTTCTCGCGCTTTCAGCCTAAAAACCACCCTTTCACACATGGCGTCACGCCAGGCACAAAAATGGCCATATGTCTGGAGACTGGTCCCACGCCCAAAGAGCCAGCAGGGAAAACTATGCCTTGTTCTAAAGCTCTTTGGGAACCGCTTGTGTAGCCCCAAACACCTAAGAGCTGCAGGCTTTCCTGCTGCCTTCAGCCTCAAAACCACCATTTCCCAATTGGCGCCGCGCCAGGCCCAAAAATGGCCATATGTCTGGAGACTGGTCCCACGCCCAAAGAGCCAGCAGGGAAAACTATGCCTTGTTCTAAAGCTCTTTGGGAACCGCTTGCGTAGCCCCACACACCTGGGGGCTGCAGGCTTTCCTGCTGCCTTAAGCCTCAAAACCACCCTTTCCCACTTGGCGCCGCGCCAGGCCCAAAAATGGTCATATGTCTGGAGACTGGTCCCACGCCCAAAGAGCCAGCAGGGAAAACTATGCCTTGTTCTAAAGCTCTTTGGGAACCGCTTGCGTAGCCCCACACAAACTGGGGGCTGCAGGCTTTTCTCGTGCTTTCAGCCTCAAAACCACCCTTTCCCACTTGGCGCTGCTCCAGGCCCAAAAATGGCCATATGTCTTGAGACTGGTCCCTTTCCCAAAGAGCCAGCAGGGAAAACTATGCCTTGTTCTAAAGTTCTTTGGGAACCGCTTGCGTGGCCCCACAGACCTGGGGGCTGCAGGCTTTCCTGCAGCCTTCAGCCTCAAAACCACACTTTCCCACATGGCGTCACGCCAGGCACAAAAATGGCCATATGTCTGGAGGTTGGTCCCACGCCCAAAGAGCCAGCAGGGAAAACTATGCCTTGTTCTAAAGCTCTTTGGGAACCGCTTGCGTAGCCCCACACAAACTGGGGGCTGCAGGCTTTTCTCGCGCTTTCAGCCTAAAAACCACCCTTTCACACATGGCGTCACGCCAGGCACAAAAATGGCCATATGTCTGGAGACTGGTCCCACGCCCAAAGAGCCAGCAGGGAAAACTATGCCTTGTTCTAAAGCTCTTTGGGAACCGCTTGTGTAGCCCCACACACCTAAGAGCTGCAGGCTTTCCTGCTGCCTTCAGCCTCAAAACCACCCTTTCCCAATTGGCGCCGCGCCAGGCCCAAAAATGGCCATATGTCTGGAGACTGGTCCCACGCCCAAAGAGCCAGCAGGGAAAACTATGCCTTGTTCTAAAGCTCTTTGGGAACCGCTTGCGTAGCCCCACAGACCTGGGGGCTGCAGGCTTTCCTGCTCTCTTCAGCCTCAAAATCACGCTTTCCCACTTGGCGCCGCGCCGGGCCCAAAAATGGCCATATGTCTGGAGACTGGTTCCACGCCCAAAGAGCCAGCATGAAAACTATGGCTTTTTCTAAAGCTCTTTGGGAACCGCTTGCGTAGCCCCACACACCTGGGGGCTGCAGGCTTTCCTGCTCTCTTCAGCCTCAGAAGAACCCTTTCGCACTTGGCGCCGCGCCAGGCACAAAAATGGCCATATGTCTGGAGATTGGTCCCACGCCCAAAGAGCCAGCAGGGAAAACTATGCCTTGTTCTAAAGCTCTTTGGGAACCGCTTGCGTAGCCCCACACAAACTGGGGGCTGCAGGCTTTCCTGCTGCCTTCAGCCTCAAAACCACCCTTTCCCACTTGGCGCCGCGCCAGGCCCAAAAATGGCCATATGTCTGGAGACTAGTCCCACGCCCAAAGAGCCAGCAGGGAAAACTATGCCTTGTTCTAAAGCTCTTTGGGAACCGCTTGCGTAGCCCCACACAAACTGGGGGCTGCAGGCTTTCCTGCTGCCTTCAGCCTCAAAACCACCCTTTCCCACTTGGCGCCGCGCCAGGCACAAAAATGGCCATATGTCTGGAGACTGGTCCCACGCCCAAAGAGCCAGCAGGGAAAACTATGCCTTGTTCTAAAGCTCTTTGGGAACCGCTTGCGTAGCCCCACACAAACTCGGGGCTGCAGGCTTTTCTCGCGCTTTCAGACTCAAAACCACCCTTTCCCACTTGGCGCTGCGCCAGGCACAAAAATGGCCATGTGTCTGGAGGTTGGTCCCACGCCCAAAGAGCCAGCAGGGAAAACTATGCCTTGTTCTAAAGCTCTTTGGGAACCTCTTGCGTAGCCCCACACACCTGGGGGCTGCAGGCTTTCCTGCTGCCTTCAGCCTCAAAACCACCCTTTCCCACATGGCGCCGCTCCCGCCACAAAAATGGCCATATTTCTGGAGATTGGTCCCACGCCCAAAGAGCCAGCAGGGAAAACTATGCCTTGTTCTAAAGCTCTTTGGGAACCGCTTGCGTAGCCCCACACACCTGGGGGCTGCAGGCTTTCCTGCTCTCTTCAGCCTCAGAAGAACCCTTTCCCACATGGCGCCACGCCAGGCACAAAAATGGCCATATGTCTGGAGGTTGGTCCCACGCCCAAAGAGCCAGCAGGGAAAACTATGCCTTGTTCTAAAGCTCTTTGGGAACCTCTTGCGTAGCCCCACAGACCTGGGGGCTGCAGGCTTTCCTGCTGCCTTCAGCTTCAAAACCACCCTTTCCCACTTGGCGCCGCGCCAGGCCCAAAAATGGCCATATGTCTGGAGACTGGTCCCACGCCCAAAGAGCCAGCAGGGAAAACTATGCCTTGTTCTAAAGCTCTTTGGGAACCGCTTGTGTAGCCCCACACACCTAAGAGCTGCAGGCTTTCCTGCTGCCTTCAGCCTCAAAACCACCCTTTCCCACTTGGCGCCGCGCCAGGCCCAAAAATGGCCATATGTCTGGAGACTGGTCCCACGCCCAAAGAGCCAGCAGGGAAAACTATGCCTTGTTCTAAAGCTCTTTGGGAACCGCTTGCGTAGCCCCACACAAAGTGGGGGCTGCAGGCTTTTCTCGCGCTTTCAGCCTCAAAACCACCCTTTCCCACTTGGCGCTGCGCCAGGCACAAAAATGGCCATATGTCTGGAGGTTGGTCCCACGCCCAAAGAGCCAGCAGGGAAAACTATGCCTTGTTCTAAAGCTCTTTGGGAACCTCTTGCGTAGCCCCACACACCTGGGGGCTGCAGGCTTTCCTGCAGCCTTCAGCCTCAAAACCACCCTTTCCCAATTGGCGCCGCGCCAGGCCCAAAAATGGCCATATGTCTGGAGACTGGTTTCACACCCAAAGAGCCAGCAGGGAAAACTATGCCTTGTTCTAAAGCTCTTTGGGAACCGCTTGCGTAGCCCCACACAAAGTGGGGGCTGCAGGCTTTTCTCGCGCTTTCAGCCTCAAAACCACCCTTTCCCACATGGCGCCACGCCAGGCACAAAAATGGCCATATGTCTGGAGGTTGGTCCCACGCCCAAAGAGCCAGCAGGGAAAACTATGCCTTGTTCTAAAGCTCTTTGGGAACCTCTTGCGTAGCCCCACACACGTGGGGGCTGCAGGCTTTCCTGCTGCCTTCAGCCTCAAAACCACCCTTTCCCACATGGCGCCGCTCCCGCCACAAAAATGGCCATATTTCTGGAGATTGGTCCCACGCCCAAAGAGCCAGCAGGGAAAACTATGCCTTGTTCTAAAGCTCTTTGGGAACCGCTTGCGTAGCCCCACACACCTGGGGGCTGCAGGCTTTCCTGCTGCCTTCAGCCTCAAAACCACCCTTTCCCACATGGCGCCACGCCAGGCACAAAAATGGCCATATGTCTGCAGGTTGGTCCCACGCCCAAAGAGCCAGCAGGGAAAACTATGCCTTGTTCTAAAGCTCTTTGGGAACCTCTTGCGTAGCCCCACACACCTGGGGGCTGCAGGCTTTCCTGCTGCCTTCAGCTTCAAAACCACCCTTTCCCACTTGGCGCCGCGCCAGGCCCAAAAATGGCCATATGTCTGGAGACTGGTCCCACGCCCAAAGAGCCAGCAGGGAAAACTATGCCTTGTTCTAACGCTCTTTGGGAACCGCCTGCGTAGCCCCACACACCTGGGGGCTGCAGGCTTTCCTGCTCTCTTCAGCCTCAGAAGAACCCTTTCGCACTTGGCGCCGCGCCAGGCACAAAAATGGCCATATGTCTGGAGATTGGTCCCACGCCCAAAGAGCCAGCAGGGAAAACTATGCCTTGTTCTAAAGCTCTTTGGGAACCGCTTGCGTAGCCCCACACACCTGGGGGCTGCAGGCTTTCCTGCTCTCTTCAGCCTCAAAAGCACCCTTTCCCACTTGGCGCCGCGCCAGGCACAAAAATGGCCATATGTCTGGAGACTGGTCCCACGCCCAAAGAGCCAGCAGGGAAAACTATGCCTTGTTCTAAAGCTCTTTGGGAACCGCTTGCGTAGCCCCACACAAACTGGGGGCTGCAGGCTTTTCTCGCGCTTTCAGCCTAAAAACCACCCTTTCACACATGGCGTCACGCCAGGCACAAAAATGGCCATATGTCTGGAGACTGGTCCCACGCCCAAAGAGCCAGCAGGGAAAACTATGCCTTGTTCTAAAGCTCTTTGGGAACCGCTTGTGTAGCCCCAAACACCTAAGAGCTGCAGGCTTTCCTGCTGCCTTCAGCCTCAAAACCACCATTTCCCAATTGGCGCCGCGCCAGGCCCAAAAATGGCCATATGTCTGGAGACTGGTCCCACGCCCAAAGAGCCAGCAGGGAAAACTATGCCTTGTTCTAAAGCTCTTTGGGAACCGCTTGCGTAGCCCCACACACCTGGGGGCTGCAGGCTTTCCTGCTGCCTTAAGCCTCAAAACCACCCTTTCCCACTTGGCGCCGCGCCAGGCCCAAAAATGGTCATATGTCTGGAGACTGGTCCCACGCCCAAAGAGCCAGCAGGGAAAACTATGCCTTGTTCTAAAGCTCTTTGGGAACCGCTTGCGTAGCCCCACACAAACTGGGGGCTGCAGGCTTTTCTCGTGCTTTCAGCCTCAAAACCACCCTTTCCCACTTGGCGCTGCTCCAGGCCCAAAAATGGCCATATGTCTTGAGACTGGTCCCTTTCCCAAAGAGCCAGCAGGGAAAACTATGCCTTGTTCTAAAGTTCTTTGGGAACCGCTTGCGTGGCCCCACAGACCTGGGGGCTGCAGGCTTTCCTGCAGCCTTCAGCCTCAAAACCACACTTTCCCACATGGCGTCACGCCAGGCACAAAAATGGCCATATGTCTGGAGGTTGGTCCCACGCCCAAAGAGCCAGCAGGGAAAACTATGCCTTGTTCTAAAGCTCTTTGGGAACCGCTTGCGTAGCCCCACACAAACTGGGGGCTGCAGGCTTTTCTCGCGCTTTCAGCCTAAAAACCACCCTTTCACACATGGCGTCACGCCAGGCCCAAAAATGGCCATATGTCTGGAGACTGGTCCCACGCCCAAAGAGCCAGCAGGGAAAACTATGCCTTGTTCTAAAGCTCTTTGGGAACCGCTTGTGTAGCCCCACACACCTAAGAGCTACAGGCTTTCCTGCTGCCTTCAGCCTCAAAACCACCCTTTCCCAATTGGCGCCGCGCCAGGCCCAAAAATGGCCATATGTCTGGAGACTGGTCCCACGCCCAAAGAGCCAGCAGGGAAAACTATGCCTTGTTCTAAAGCTCTTTGGGAACCGCTTGCGTAGCCCCACAGACCTGGGGGCTGCAGGCTTTCCTGCTCTCTTCAGCCTCAAAATCACGCTTTCCCACTTGGCGCCGCGCCGGGCCCAAAAATGGCCATATGTCTGGAGACTGGCTCCACGCCCAAAGAGCCAGCATGAAAACTATGGCTTTTTCTAAAGCTCTTTGGGAACCGCTTGCGTAGCCCCACACACCTGGGGGCTGCAGGCTTTCCTGCTCTCTTCAGCCTCAGAAGAACCCTTTCGCACTTGGCGCCGCGCCAGGCACAAAAATGGCCATATGTCTGGAGATTGGTCCCACGCCCAAAGAGCCAGCAGGGAAAACTATGCCTTGTTCTAAAGCTCTTTGGGAACCGCTTGCGTAGCCCCACACAAACTGGGGGCTGCAGGCTTTCCTGCTGCCTTCAGCCTCAAAACCACCCTTTCCCACTTGGCGCCGCGCCAGGCCCAAAAATGGCCATATGTCTGGAGACTAGTCCCACGCCCAAAGAGCCAGCAGGGAAAACTATGCCTTGTTCTAAAGCTCTTTGGGAACCGCTTGCGTAGCCCCACACAAACTGGGGGCTGCAGGCTTTCCTGCTGCCTTCAGCCTCAAAACCACCCTTTCCCACTTGGCGCCGCGCCAGGCACAAAAATGGCCATATGTCTGGAGACTGGTCCCACGCCCAAAGAGCCAGCAGGGAAAACTATGCCTTGTTCTAAAGCTCTTTGGGAACCGCTTGCGTAGCCCCACACAAACTCGGGGCTGCAGGCTTTTCTCGCGCTTTCAGACTCAAAACCACCCTTTCCCACTTGGCGCTGCGCCAGGCACAAAAATGGCCATGTGTCTGGAGGTTGGTCCCACGCCCAAAGAGCCAGCAGGGAAAACTATGCCTTGTTCTAAAGCTCTTTGGGAACCTCTTGCGTAGCCCCACACACCTGGGGGCTGCAGGCTTTCCTGCTGCCTTCAGCCTCAAAACCACCCTTTCCCACATGGCGCCGCTCCCGCCACAAAAATGGCCATATTTCTGGAGATTGGTCCCATGCCCAAAGAGCCAGCAGGGAAAACTATGCCTTGTTCTAAAGCTCTTTGGGAACCGCTTGCGTAGCCCCACACACCTGGGGGCTGCAGGCTTTCCTGCTCTCTTCAGCCTCAGAAGAACCCTTTCCCACATGGCGCCACGCCAGGCACAAAAATGGCCATATGTCTGGAGGTTGGTCCCACGCCCAAAGAGCCAGCAGGGAAAACTATGCCTTGTTCTAAAGCTCTTTGGGAACCTCTTGCGTAGCCCCACAGACCTGGGGGCTGCAGGCTTTCCTGCTGCCTTCAGCTTCAAAACCACCCTTTCCCACTTGGCGCCGCGCCAGGCCCAAAAATGGCCATATGTCTGGAGACTGGTCCCACGCCCAAAGAGCCAGCAGGGAAAACTATGCCTTGTTCTAAAGCTCTTTGGGAACCGCTTGCGTAGCCCCACACACCTGGGGGCTGCAGGCTTTCCTGCTCTCTTCAGCCTCAGAAGAACCCTTTCGCACTTGGCGCCGCGCCAGGCACAAAAATGGCCATATGTCTGGAGATTGGTCCCACGCCCAAAGAGCCAGCAGGGAAAACTATGCCTTGTTCTAAAGCTCTTTTGGAACCGCTTGCGTAGCCCCACAGTCCTGGTGGCTGCAGGCTTTTCTCGCGCTTTCAGCCTCAAAACAACCCTTTCCCTCATGGCGTCACGAAAGGCACAAAAATGGCCATATGTGTGGAGGTTGGTCCCACGCCCAAAGAGCCAGCAGGGAAAACTATGCCTTGTTCTAAAGCTCTTTGGGAACCGCTTGCGTAGCCCCACACACCTGGGGGATGCAGGCTTTCCTGCTGCCTTCAGCCTCAAAACCACCCTTTCCCACATGGCGCCGCGCCAGGCCCAAAAATGGCCATATGTCTGGAGACTGGTCCCACGCCCAAAGAGCCAGCAGGGAAAACTATGCCTTGTTCTAAAGCTCTTTGGGAACCGCTTGCGTAGCCCCACACACCTGGGGGCTGCAGGCTTTCCTGCTGCCTTCAGCCTCCAAACACCCCTTTCCCATTTGGCCCCGCGCCAAGCCCAAAAATGGCCATATGTCTGGAGACTGGTCCCTTTCCCAAAGAGCCAGCAGGGAAAATTATGCCTTGTTCTAAAGCTCTTTGGGAACCGCTTGCGTAGCCCCACACAAACTGGGGGCTGCAGGCTTTTCTCGCGCTTTCAGCCTCAAAACCACCCTTTCCCTCATGGCGTCACGAAAGGCACAAAAATGGCCATATGTCTGGAGGTTGGTCCCACGCCGAAAGAGCCAGCAGGGAAAACTATGGCTTTTTCTAAAGCTCTTTGGGAACCGCTTGTATAGCCCCACACACCTGGGGGCTGCAGGCTTTCCTGCTGCCTTCAGCCTCAAAACCACCCTTTCCCACATGGCGTCACACCAGGCAGAAAAATGGCCATATGTCTGGAGACTGGTCCCACGCCCAAAGAGCCAGCAGGGAAAACTATGCCTTGTTCTAAAGCTCTTTGGGAACCGCTTGCGTAGCCCCACACACCTGGGGGCTGCAGGCTTTCCTGCTGTCTTCAGCCTCCAAACACCCCTTTCCCATTTGGCCCCGCGCCAGGCCCAAAAATGGCCATATGTCTGGAGACTGGTCCCTTTCCCAAAGAGCCAGCAGGGAAAACGATGCCTTGTTCTAAAGCTCTTTGGGAACCGCTTGCGTAGCCCCACACACCTGGGGGCTGCAGGCTTTTCTCGCGCTTTCAGCCTCAAAACCACCCTTTCCCTCATGGCGTCACGAAAGGCACAGAAATGGCCATATGTGTGGAGACTGGTCCCACGCCCAAAGAGCCAGCAGGGAAAACTATGCCTTGTTCTAAAGCTCTTTGGGAACCGCTTGCGTAGCCCCACACACCTGGGGGCTGCAGGCTTTCCTGCTGCCTTCAGCCTCAAAACCACCCTTTCCCACATGGCGCCGCGCCAGGCACAAAAATGGCCATATGTCTGGAGGTTGGTCCCACGCCCAAAGAGCCAGCAGGGAAAACTATGCCTTGTTCTAAAGCTCTTTGGGAACCGCTTGCGTAGCCCCACACACCTGGGGGCTGCAGGCTTTCCTGCTGCCTTCAGCCTCAAAACCACCCTTTCCCACTTGGTGCCGCGCCAGGCCCAAAAATGGCCATATGTCTGGAGATTGGTCCCACGCCGAAAGAGCCAGCAGGGAAAACTATGCCTTGTTCTAAAGCTCTTTGGGAACCGCTTGCGTAGCCCCACACACCTGGGGGCTGCAGGCTTTCCTGCTGCCTTCAGCCTCAAAACCACCCTTTCCCACTTGGCGCCGCGCCAGGCCCAAAAATGGCCATATGTCTGGAGACTGGTCCCATGCCCAAGAGCCAGCAGGGAAAACTATGCCTTGTTCTAAAGCTATTTGGGAACCGCTTGCGTAGCCCCACACACCTGGGGGCTGCAGGCTTTCCTGCTGACTTCAGCCTCCAAACAACCCTTTCCCATTTGGCCCCGCGCCAGGCCCAAAAATGGCCATATTTCTGGAGACTGGTCCCTTTCCCAAAGAGCCAGCAGGGAAAACTATGCCTTGTTCTAAAGCTCTTTGGGAACCGCTTGCGTAGCCCCACACACCTGGGGGCTGCAGGCTTTTCTCGCGCTTTCAGCCTCAAAACAACCCTTTCCCTCATGGCGTCACGAAAGGCACAAAAATGGCCATATGTCTGGAGACTGGTCCCACGCCCAAAGAGCCAGCAGGGAAAACTATGCCTTGTTCTAAAGCTCTTTGGGAACCGCTTGCGTAGCCCCACAGACCTGGGGGGTGCAGGCTTTCCTGCTGCCTTCAGCCTCAAAACCACCCTTTCCCAATTGGCGCCACGCCAGGCACAAAAATGGCCATATGTCTGGAGGTTGGTCCCACGCCCAAAGAGCCAGCAGGGAAAACTATGCCTTGTTCTAAAGCTCTTTGGGAACAGCTTGCGTAGCCCCACACACCTGGGGGCTGCAGGCTTTCCTGCTGCCTTCAGCCTCAAAACCACCCTTTCCCACTTGGCGCCGCGCCAGGCCCAAAAATGGCCATATGTCTGGAGACTGGTCCCACGCCCAAAGAGCCAGCAGGGAAAACTATGCCTTGTTCTAAAGCTCTTTGGGAACCGCTTGCGTAGCCCCACACACCTGGGGGCTGCAGGCTTTCCTGCTGCCTTCAGCCTCCAAACACCCCTTTCCCACTTGGCGCCGCGCCAGGCCCAAAAATGGCCATATGTCTGGAGGTTGGTCCCACGCCCAAAGAGCCAGCAGGGAAAACTATGGCTTTTTCTAAAACTCTTTGGGAACCGCTTGCATAGCCCCACAGACCTGGGGGCTGCAGGCTTTCCTGCTGCCTTCAGCCTCAAAACCACCCTTTCCCACATGGCGTCACACCAGGCAGAAAAATGGCCATATGTCTGGAGACTGGTCCCTTTCCCAAAGAGCCAGCAGGGAAAACTATGCCTTGTTCTAAAGCTCTTTGGGAACCGCTTGCGTAGCCCCACAGACCTGGGGGCTGCAGGCTTTCCTGCTGTCTTCAGCCTCCAAACACCCCTTTCCCATTTGGCCCCGCGCCAGGCCCAAAAATGGCCATATGTCTGGAGACTGGTCCCTTTCCCAAAGAGCCAGCAGGGAAAACGATGCCTTGTTCTAAAGCTCTTTGGGAACCGCTTGCGTAGCCCCACACACCTGGGGGCTGCAGGCTTTCCTGCTGCCTTCAGCCTCAAAACCACCCTTTCCCACATGGCGTCACGCCATGCCCAAAAATGGCCATATATCTGGAGATTGGTCCCACGCCCAAAGAGCCAGCAGGGAAAACTATGCCTTGTACTAAAGCTCTTTGGGAACCGCTTGCATAGCCCCACACACCTGGGGGCTGCAGGCTTTTCTGCTGCCTTCAGCCTCAAAACCACCCTTTCCCACTTGGTGCCGCGCCAGGCACAAAAATGGCCATATGTCTGGAGACTGGTCCCACACCCAAAGAGCCAGCAGGGAAAACTATGCCTTGTTCTAAAGCTCTTTGGGAACCGCTTGCGTAGCCCCACACACCTGGGGGCTGCAGGCTTTCCTGCTGCCTTCAGCCTCAAAACCACCCTTTCCCACTTGGTGCCGCGCCAGGCCAAAAAATGGCCATATGTCTGGAGATTGGTCCCACGCCGAAAGAGCCAGCAGGGAAAACTATGCCTTGTACTAAAGCTCTTTGGGAACCACTTGCGTAGCCCCACACACCTGGGGGTTGCAGGCTTTCCTGCTGCCTTCAGCCTCAAAACCACCCTTTCCCACATGGCCCCGCGCGAGGCCCAAAAATGGCCATATGTCTGGAGACTGGTCCCACGCCCAAGAGCCAGCAGGGAAAACTATGCCTTGTTCTAAAGCTCTTTGGGAACCGCTTGCGTAGCCCCACACACCTGGGGGCTGCAGGCTTTCCTGCTGCCTTCAGCCTCCAAACACCCCTTTCCCATTTGGCCCCGCGCCAGGCCCAAAAATGGCCATATGTCTGGAGACTTGTCCCTTTCCCAAAGAGCCAGCAGGGAAAACGATGCCTTGTTCTAAAGCTCTTTGGGAACCGCTTGCGTAGCCCCACACACCTGGGGGCTGCAGGCTTTCCTGCTGCCTTCAGCCTCAAAACTACCCTTTCCCACTTGGCGCCTCGCCATGCCCAAAAATGGCCATATGTCTGGAGACTGGTCCCACGCCCAAAGAGCCAGCAGGGAAAACTATGCCTTGTTCTAAAGCTCTTTGGGAACCGCTTGCGTAGCCCCACACACCTGGGGGCTGCAGGCTTTCCTGCTGCCTTCAGCCTCAAAACCACCCTTTCCCACTTGGCGCCGCGCCAGGCCCAAAAATGACCATATGTCTGGAGACTGGTCCCACACCCAAAGAGCCAGCAGGGAAAACTATGCCTTGTTCTAAAGCTCTTTGGGAACCGCTTGCCTAGCCCCACACAAACTGGGGGCTGCAGGCTTTTCTCGCGCTTTCAGCCTCAAAACCACCCTTTCCCTCATGGCGTCACGCCAGGCACAAAAATGGCCATATGTCTGGAGGTTGGTCCCACGCCCAAAGAGCCAGCAGGGAAAACTATGGCTTTTTCTAAAGCTCTTTGGGAACCGCTTGTGTAGCCCCACACACCTGGGGGCTGTGGCTTTCCTGCTGCCTTCAGCCTCAAAACCACCCTTTCCCACATGGCGTCACACCAGGCAGAAAAATGGCCATATGTCTGGAGACTGGTCCCACGCCCAAAGAGCCAGCAGGGAAAACTATGCCTTGTTCTAAAGCTCTTTGGGAACCGCTTGCGTAGCCCCACACACCTGGGGGCTGCAGGCTTTCCTGCTGCCTTCAGCCTCAAAACCACCCTTTCCCACTTGGTGCCGCGCCAGGCACAAAAATGGCCATATGTCTGGAGACTGGTCCCACACCCAAAGAGCCAGCAGGGAAAACTATGCCTTGTTCTAAAGCTCTTTGGGAACCGCTTGCGTAGCCCCACACACCTGGGGGCTGCAGGCTTTCCTGCTGCCTTCAGCCTCCAAACACCCCTTTCCCATTTGGCCCCGCGCCAGGCCCAAAAATGGCCATATGTCTGGAGACTGGTCCCTTTCCCAAAGAGCCAGCAGGGAAAACGATGCCTTGTTCTAAAGCTCTTTGGGAACCGCTTGCGTAGCCCCACACACCTGGGGGCTGCAGGCTTTCCTGCTGCCTTCAGCCTCAAAACTACCCTTTCCCACTTGGCGCCTCGCCATGCCCAAAAATGGCCATATGTCTGGAGACTGGTCCCACGCCCAAAGAGCCAGCAGGGAAAACTATGCCTTGTTCTAAAGCTCTTTGGGAACCGCTTGCGTAGCCCCACACACCTGGGGGCTGCAGGCTTTCCTGCTGCCTTCAGCCTCAAAACCACCCTTTCCCACTTGGCGCCGCGCCAGGCCCAAAAATGGCCATATGTCTGGAGACTGGTCCCACACCCAAAGAGCCAGCAGGGAAAACTATGCCTTGTTCTAAAGCTCTTTGGGAACCGCTTGCGTAGCCCCACACAAACTGGGGGCTGCAGGCTTTTCTCGCGCTTTCAGCCTCAAAACCACCCTTTCCCTCATGGCGTCACGCCAGGCACAAAAATGGCCATATGTCTGGAGGTTGGTCCCACGCCCAAAGAGCCAGCAGGGAAAACTATGGCTTTTTCTAAAGCTCTTTGGGAACCGCTTGTGTAGCCCCACACACCTGGGGGCTGTGGCTTTCCTGCTGCCTTCAGCCTCAAAACCACCCTTTCCCACATGGCGTCACACCAGGCAGAAAAATGGCCATATGTCTGGAGACTGGTCCCACGCCCAAAGAGCCAGCAGGGAAAACTATGCCTTGTTCTAAAGCTCTTTGGGAACCGCTTGCGTAGCCCCACACACCTGGGGGCTGCAGGCTTTCCTGCTGCCTTCAGCCTCAAAACCACCCTTTCCCACTTGGTGCCGCGCCAGGCCCAAAAATGGCCATATGTCTGGAGATTGGTCCCACGCCGAAAGAGCCAGCAGGGGAAACTATGCCTTGTTCTAAAGCTCTTTGGGAACCGCTTGCGTAGCCCCACACACCTGGGGGCTGCAGGCTTTCCTGCTGCCTTCAGCCTCAAAACCACCCTTTCCCACATGGCCCCGCGCCAGGCACAAAAATGGCCATATGTCTGGAGACTGGTCCCATGCCCAAGAGCCAGCAGGGAAAACTATGCCTTGTTCTAAAGCTATTTGGGAACCGCTTGCGTAGCCCCACACACCTGGGGGCTGCAGGCTTTCCTGCTGCCTTCAGCCTCCAAACACCCGTTTCCCATTTGGCCCCGCGCCAGGCCCAAAAATGGCCATATGTCTGGAGACTGGTCCCTTTCCCAAAGAGCCAGCAGGGAAAATTATGCCTTGTTCTAAAGCTCTTTGGGAACCGCTTGCGTAGCCCCACACAAACTGGGGGCTGCAGGCTTTTCTCGCGCTTTCAGCCTCAAAACCACCCTTTCCCTCATGGCGTCACGAAAGGCACAAAAATGGCCATATGTCTGGAGGTTGGTCCCACGCCCAAAGAGCCAGCAGGGAAAACTATGGCTTTTTCTAAAGCTCTTTGGGAACCGCTTGCATAGCCCCACAGACCTGGGGGCTGCAGGCTTTCCTGCTGCCTTCAGCCTCAAAACCACCCTTTCCCACATGGCGTCACACCAGGCAGAAAAATGGCCATATGTCTGGAGACTGGTCCCACGCCCAAAGAGCCAGCAGGGAAAACTATGCCTTGTTCTAAAGCTCTTTGGGAACCGCTTGCGTAGCCCCACACACCTGGGGGCTGCAGGCTTTCCTGCTGCCTTCAGCCTCAAAACCACCCTTTCCCACTTGGCGCCGCGCCAGGCCCAAAAATGACCATATGTCTGGAGACTGGTCCCACACCCAAAGAGCCAGCAGGGAAAACTATGCCTTGTTCTAAAGCTCTTTGGGAACCGCTTGCGTAGCCCCACACAAACTGGGGGCTGCAGGCTTTTCTCGCGCTTTCAGCCTCAAAACCACCCTTTCCCTCATGGCGTCACGCCAGGCAGAAAAATGGCCATATGTCTGGAGGTTGGTCCCACGCCCAAAGAGCCAGCAGGGAAAACTATGGCTTTTTCTAAAGCTCTTTGGAAACCGCTTGTGTAGCCCCACACACCTGGGGGCTGTGGCTTTCCTGCTGCCTTCAGCCTCAAAACCACCCTTTCCCACATGGCGTCACACCAGGCAGAAAAATGGCCATATGTCTGGAGACTGGTCCCACGCCCAAAGAGCCAGCAGGGAAAACTATGCCTTGTTCTAAAGCTCTTTGGGAACCGCTTGCGTAGCCCCACACACCTGGGGGCTGCAGGCTTTCCTGCTGCCTTCAGCCTCAAAACCACCCTTTCCCACTTGGTGCCGCGCCAGGCCCAAAAATGGCCATATGTCTGGAGATTGGTCCCACGCCCAAAGAGCCAGCAGGGAAAACTATGCCTTGTACTAAAGCTCTTTGGGAACCACTTGCGTAGCCCCACACACCTGGGGGTTGCAGGCTTTCCTGCTGCCTTCAACCTCAAAACCACCCTTTCCCACATGGCCCCGCGCGAGGCCCAAAAATGGCCATATGTCTGGAGACTGGTCCCACGCCCAAGAGCCAGCAGGGAAAACTATGCCTTGTTCTAAAGCTCTTTGGGAACCGCTTGCGTAGCCCCACACACCTGGGGGCTGCAGGCTTTCCTGCTGCCTTCAGCCTCCAAACACCCCTTTCCCATTTGGCCCCGCGCCAGGCCCAAAAATGGCCATATGTCTGGAGGTTGGTCCCACGCCCAAAGAGCCAGCAGGGAAAACGATGCCTTGTTCTAAAGCTCTTTGGGAACCGCTTGCGTAGCCCCACACACCTGGGGGCTGCAGGCTTTCCTGCTGCCTTCAGCCTCAAAACTACCCTTTCCCACTTGGCGCCTCGCCATGCCCAAAAATGGCCATATGTCTGGAGACTGGTCCCACGCCCAAAGAGCCAGCAGGGAAAACTATGCCTTGTTCTAAAGCTCTTTGGGAACCGCTTGTGTAGCCCCACACACCTGGGGGCTGTGGCTTTCCTGCTGCCTTCAGCCTCAAAACCACCCTTTCCCACATGGCGTCACACCAGGCAGAAAAATGGCCATATGTCTGGAGACTGGTCCCACGCCCAAAGAGCCAGCAGGGAAAACTATGCCTTGTTCTAAAGCTCTTTGGGAACCGCTTGCGTAGCCCCACACACCTGGGGGCTGCAGGCTTTCCTGCTGCCTTCAGCCTCCAAACACCCCTTTCCCATTTGGCCCCGCGCCAGGCCCAAAAATGGCCATATGTCTGGAGATTGGTCCCACGCCGAAAGAGCCAGCAGGGAAAACTATGCCTTGTACTAAAGCTCTTTGGGAACCGCTTGCGTAGCCCCACACACCTGGGGGCTGCAGGCTTTCCTGCTGCCTTCAGCCTCAAAACCACCCTTTCCCACATGGCCCCGCGCCAGGCACAAAAATGGCCATATGTCTGGAGACTGGTCCCATGCCCAAGAGCCAGCAGGGAAAACTATGCCTTGTTCTAAAGCTATTTGGGAACGGCTTGCGTAGCCCCACACACCTGGGGGCTGCAGGCTTTCCTGCTGACTTCAGCCTCCAAACACCCCTTTCCCATTTGGCCCCGCGCCAGGCCCAAAAATGGCCATATTTCTGGAGACTGGTCCCTTTCCCAAAGAGCCAGCAGGGAAAACTATGCCTTGTTCTAAAGCTCTTTGGGAACCGCTTGCGTAGCCCCACACACCTGGGGGCTGCAGGCTTTTCTCGCGCTTTCAGCCTCAAAACAACCCTTTCCCTCATGGCGTCACGAAAGGCACAAAAATGGCCATATGTGTGGAGGTTGGTCCCACGCCCAAAGAGCCAGCAGGGAAAACTATGCCTTGTTCTAAAGCTCTTTGGGAACCGCTTGCGTAGCCCCACACACCTGGGGGCTGCAGGCTTTCCTGCTGCCTTCAGCCTCAAAACCACCCTTTCCCACATGGCGCCACGCCAGGCACAAAAATGGCCATATGTCTGGAGGTTGGTCCCACGCCCAAAGAGCCAGCAGGGAAAACTATGCCTTGTTCTAAAGCTCTTTGGGAACAGCTTGCGTAGCCCCACACACCTGGGGGATGCAGGCTTTCCTGCTGCCTTCAGCCTCAAAACCACCCTTTCCCACTTGGCGCCGCGCCAGGCCCAAAAATGGCCATATGTCTGGAGACTGGTCCCACGCCCAAAGGGCCAGCAGGGAAAACTATGCCTTGTTCTAAAGCTCTTTGGGAACCGCTTGCGTAGCCCCACACACCTGGGGGCTGCAGGCTTTCCTGCTGCCTTCAGCCTCCAAACACCCCTTTCCCATTTGGCCCCGCGCCAAGCCCAAAAATGGCCATATGTCTGGAGACTGGTCCCTTTCCCAAAGAGTCAGCAGGGAAAATTATGCCTTGTTCTAAAGCTCTTTGGGAACCGCTTGCGTAGCCCCACACAAACTGGGGGCTGCAGGCTTTTCTCGCGCTTTCAGCCTCAAAACCACCCTTTCCCTCATGGCGTCACGAAAGGCACAAAAATGGCCATATGTCTGGAGGTTGGTCCCACGCCCAAAGAGCCAGCAGGGAAAACTATGGCTTTTTCTAAAGCTCTTTGGGAACCGCTTGCATAGCCCCACAGACCTGGGGGCTGCAGGCTTTCCTGCTGCCTTCAGCCTCAAAACCACCCTTTCCCACATGGCGTCACACCAGGCAGAAAAATGGCCATATGTCTGGAGACTGGTCCCTTTCCCAAAGAGCCAGCAGGGAAAACTATGCCTTGTTCTAAAGCTCTTTGGGAACCGCTTGTGTAGGCCCACACACCTGGGGGCTGCAGGCTTTCCTGCTGTCTTCAGCCTCCAAACACCCCTTTCCCATTTGGCCCCGCGCCAGGCCCAAAAATGGCCATATGTCTGGAGACTGGTCCCTTTCCCAAAGAGCCAGCAGGGAAAATTATGCCTTGTTCTAAAGCTCTTTGGGAACCGCTTGCGTAGCCCCACAGACCTGGGGGCTGCAGGCTTTTCTCGCGCTTTCAGCCTCAAAACAACCCTTTCCCTCATGGCGTCACGAAAGGCACAAAAATGGCCATATGTGTGGAGGTTGGTCCCACACCCAAAGAGCCAGCAGGGAAAACTATGCCTTGTTCTAAAGCTCTTTGGGAACCGCTTGCGTAGCCCCACACACCTGGGGGCTGCAGGCTTTCCTGCTGCCTTCAGCCTCAAAACCACCCTTTCCCACATGGCGCCACGCCAGGCACAAAAATGGCCATATGTCTGGAGGTTGGTCCCACGCCCAAAGAGCCAGCAGGGAAAACTATGCCTTGTTCTAAAGCTCTTTGGGAACCGCTTGCGTAGCCCCACAGACTTGGGGGCTGCAGGCTTTCCTGCTGCCTTCAGCCTCAAAACCACCCTTTCCCACTTGGCGCCGCGCCAGGCCCAAAAATGGCCATATGTCTGGAGACTCGTCCCTTTCCCAAAGAGCCAGCATGGAAAAATATGTCTTGTTCTAAAGCTCTTTGGGAACCGCTTGCGTAGCCCCACACACGTGGGGGCTGCAGGCTTTCCTGCTGCCTTCAGCCTCCAAACACCCCTTTCCCATTTGGCCCCGCGCCAGGCCCAAAAATGGCCATATGTCTGGAGACTGGTCCCTTTCCCAAAGAGCCAGCAGGGAAAATTATGCCTTGTTCTAAAGCTCTTTGGGAACCGCTTGCGTAGCCCCACACACCTGGGGGCTGCAGGCTTTCCTGCTGCCTTCAGCCTCAAAACCACCCTTTCCCACATGGCATCACGCCATGCCCAAAAATGGCCATATATCTGGAGATTGGTCCCACGCCCAAAGAGCCAGCAGGGAAAACTATGCCTTGTACTAAAGCTCTTTGGGAACCGCTTGCATAGCCCCACACACCTGGGGGCTGCAGGCTTTCCTGCTGCCTTCAGCCTCAAAACCACCCTTTCCCACTTGGTGCCGCGCCAGGCACAAAAATGGCCATATGTCTGGAGACTGGTCCCACACCCAAAGAGCCAGCAGGGAAAACTATGCCTTGTTCTAAAGCTCTTTGGGAACCGCTTGCGTAGCCCCACACACCTGGGGACTGCAGGCTTTCCTGCTGCCTTCAGCCTCAAAACCACCCTTTCCCACTTGGTGCCGCGCCAGGCCCAAAAATGGCCATATGTCTGGAGATTGGTCCCTTTCCCAAAGAGCCAGCAGGGAAAATTATGCCTTGTACTAAAGCTCTTTGGGAACCGCTTGCGTAGCCCCACACACCTGGGGGTTGCAGGCTTTCCTGCTGCCTTCAGCCTCAAAACCACCCTTTCCCACATGGCCCCGCGCGAGGCCCAAAAATGGCCATATGTCTGGAGACTGGTCCCACGCCCAAGAGCCAGCAGGGAAAACTATGCCTTGTTCTAAAGCTCTTTGGGAACCGCTTGCGTAGCCCCACACACCTGGGGGCTGCAGGCTTTCCTGCTGCCTTCAGCCTCCAAACACCCCTTTCCCATTTGGCCCCGCGCCAGGCCCAAAAATGGCCATATGTCTGGAGACTGGTCCCACGCCCAAAGAGCCAGCAGGGAAAACGATGCCTTGTTCTAAAGCTCTTTGGGAACCGCTTGCGTAGCCCCACACAAACTGGGGGCTGCAGGCTTTTCTCGCGCTTTCAGCCTCAAAACCACCCTTTCCCTCATGGCGTCACGAAAGGCACAAAAATGGCCATATGTCTGGAGGTTGGTCCCACGCCCAAAGAGCCAGCAGGGAAAACTATGCCTTGTTCTAAAGCTCTTTGGGAACCGCTTGCATAGCCCCACACACCTGGGGGATGCAGGCTTTCCTGCTGCCTTCAGCCTCAAAACCACCCTTTCCCCCATGGCGTCACACCAGGCAGAAAAATGGCCATATGTCTGGAGACTGGTCCCTTTCCCAAAGAGCCAGCAGGGAAAACTATGCCTTGTTCTAAAGCTCTTTGGGAACCGCTTGCGTAGGCCCACACACCTGGGGGCTGCAGGCTTTCCTGCTGTCTTCAGCCTCCAAACACCCCTTTCCCATTTGGCCCCGCGCCAGGCCCAAAAATGGCCATATGTCTGGAGACTGGTCCCTTTCCCAAAGAGCCAGCAGGGAAAACGATGCCTTGTTCTAAAGCTCTTTGGGAACCGCTTGCGTAGCCCCACAGACCTGGGGGTGCAGGCTTTTCTCGCGCTTTCAGCCTCAAAACAACCCTTTCCCTCATGGCGTCACGAAAGGCACAAAAATGGCCATATGTGTGGAGGTTGGTCCCACACCCAAAGAGCCAGCAGGGAAAACTATGCCTTGTTCTAAAGCTCTTTGGGAACCGCTTGCGTAGCCCCACACACCTGGGGGCTGCAGGCTTTCCTGCTGCCTTCAGCCTCAAAACCACCCTTTCCCACATGGCGCCACGCCAGGCACAAAAATGGCCATATGTCTGGAGGTTGGTCCCACGCCCAAAGAGCCAGCAGGGAAAACTATGCCTTGTTCTAAAGCTCTTTGGGAACCGCTTGCATAGCCCCACACACATGGGGGCTGCAGGCTTTCCTGCTGCCTTCAGCCTCCAAACACCCCTTTCCCATTTGGCCCCGCGCCAGGCCCAAAAATGGCCATATGTCTGGAGACTGGTCCCTTTCCCAAAGAGCCAGCAGGGAAAATTATGCCTTGTTCTAAAGCTCTTTGGGAACCGCTTGCGTAGCCCCACACACCTGGGGGCTGCAGGCTTTCCTGCTGCCTTCAGCCTCAAAACCACCCTTTCCCACATGGCATCACGCCATGCCCAAAAATGGCCATATATCTGGAGATTGGTCCCACGCCCAAAGAGCCAGCAGGGAAAACTATGCCTTGTACTAAAGCTCTTTGGGAACCGCTTGCATAGCCCCACACACCTGGGGGCTGCAGGCTTTCCTGCTGCCTTCAGCCTCAAAACCACCCTTTCCCACTTGGTGCCGCGCCAGGCACAAAAATGGCCATATGTCTGGAGGTTGGTCCCACGCCCAAAGAGCCAGCAGGGAAAACTATGCCTTGTTCTAAAGGTCTTTGGGAACCGCTTGCGTAGCCCCACACACCTGGGGGCTGCAGGCTTTCCTGCTGCCTTCAGCCTCAAAACCACCCTTTCCCACTTGGTGCCGCGCCAGGCCCAAAAATGGCCATATGTCTGCAGATTGGTCCCACGCCGAAAGAGCCAGCAGGGAAAATTATGCCTTGTACTAAAGCTCTTTGGGAACCACTTGCGTAGCCCCACACACCTGGGGGTTGCAGGCTTTCCTGCTGCCTTCAGCCTCAAAACCACCCTTTCCCACATGGCCCCGCGCGAGGCCCAAAAATGGCCATATGTCTGGAGACTGGTCCCACGCCCAAGAGCCAGCAGGGAAAACTATGCCTTGTTCTAAAGCTCTTTGGGAACCGCTTGCGTAGCCCCACACACCTGGGGGCTGCAGGCTTTCCTGCTGCCTTCAGCCTCCAAACACCCCTTTCCCATTTGGCCCCGCGCCAGGCCCAAAAATGGCCATATGTCTGGAGACTGGTCCCTTTCCCAAAGAGCCAGCAGGGAAAACGATGCCTTGTTCTAAAGCTCTTTGGGAACCGCTTGCGTAGCCCCACACACCTGGGGGCTGCAGGCTTTCCTGCTGCCTTCAGCCTCAAAACCACCCTTTCCCACTTGGCGCCGCGCCAGGCCCAAAAATGGCCATATGTCTGGAGACTGGTCCCACACCCAAAGAGCCAGCAGGGAAAACTATGCCTTGTTCTAAAGCTCTTTGGGAACCGCTTGCGTAGCCCCACACAAACTGGGGGCTGCAGGCTTTTCTCGCGCTTTCAGCCTCAAAACCACCCTTTCCCTCATGGCGTCACGCCAGGCACAAAAATGGCCATATGTCTGGAGGTTGGTCCCACGCCCAAAGAGCCAGCAGGGAAAACTATGGCTTTTTCTAAAGCTCTTTGGGAACCGCTTGTGTAGCCCCACACACCTGGGGGCTGTGGCTTTCCTGCTGCCTTCAGCCTCAAAATCACCCTTTCCCACATGGCGTCACACCAGGCAGAAAAATGGCCATATGTCTGGAGACTGGTCCCTTTCCCAAAGAGCCAGCAGGGAAAACTATGCCTTGTTCTAAAGCTCTTTGGGAACCGCTTGCGTAGCCCCACACACCTGGGGGCTGCAGGCTTTCCTGCTGCCTTCAGCCTCAAAACCACCCTTTCCCACTTGGTGCCGCGCCAGGCCCAAAAATGGCCATATGTCTGGAGATTGGTCCCACGCCGAAAGAGCCAGCAGGGAAAACTATGCCTTGTACTAAAGCTGTTTGGGAACCACTTGCGTAGCCCCACACACCTGGGGGTTGCAGGCTTTCCTGCTGCCTTCAGCCTCAAAACCACCCTTTCCCACATGGCCCCGCGCCAGACCCAAAAATGGCCATATGTCTGGAGACTGGTCCCACGCCCAAGAGCCAGCAGGGAAAACTATGCCTTGTTCTAAAGCTCTTTGGGAACCGCTTGCGTAGCCCCACACACCTGGGGGATGCAGGTCTTTCCTGCTGCCTTCAGCCTCCAAACACCCCTTTCCCATTTGGCCCCGCGCCAGGCCCAAAAATGGCCATATGTCTGGAGACTGGTCCCTTTCCCAAAGAGCCAGCAGGGAAAACGATGCCTTGTTCTAAAGCTCTTTGGGAACCGCTTGCGTAGCCCCACACACCTGGGGGCTGCAGTCTTTCCTGCTGCCTTCAGCCTCAAAACTACCCTTTCCCACTTGGCGCCGCGCCAGGCCCAAAAATGGCCATATGTCTGGAGACTGGTCCCACACCCAAAGAGCCAGCAGGGAAAACTATGCCTTGTTCTAAAGCTCTTTGGGAACCGCTTGCGTAGCCCCACACAAACTGGGGGCTGCAGGCTTTTCTCGCGCTTTCAGCCTCAAAACCACCCTTTCCCTCATGGCGTCACGCCAGGCACAAAAATGGCCATATGTCTGGAGGTTGGTCCCACGCCCAAAGAGCCAGCAGGGAAAACTATGGCTTTTTCTAAAGCTCTTTGGGAACCGCTTGTGTAGCCCCACACACCTGGGGGCTGTGGCTTTCCTGCTGCCTTCAGCCTCAAAATCACCCTTTCCCACATGGCGTCACACCAGGCAGAAAAATGGCCATATGTCTGGAGACTGGTCCCTTTCCCAAAGAACCAGCAGGGAAAACTATGCCTTGTTCTAAAGATCTTTGGGAACCGCTTGCGTAGCCCCACACACCTGGGGGCTGCAGGCTTTCCTGCTGCCTTCAGCCTCAAAACCACCCTTTCCCACTTGGTGCCGCGCCAGGCCCAAAAATGGCCATATGTCTGGAGATTGGTCCCACGCCGAAAGAGCCAGCAGGGAAAACTATGCCTTGTACTAAAGCTGTTTGGGAACCACTTGCGTAGCCCCACACACCTGGGGGTTGCAGGCTTTCCTGCTGCCTTCAGCCTCAAAACCACCCTTTCCCACATGGCCCCGCGCCAGACCCAAAAATGGCCATATGTCTGGAGACTGGTCCCACGCCCAAGAGCCAGCAGGGAAAACTATGCCTTGTTCTAAAGCTCTTTGGGAACCGCTTGCGTAGCCCCACACACCTGGGGGATGCAGGTCTTTCCTGCTGCCTTCAGCCTCCAAACACCCCTTTCCCATTTGGCCCCGCGCCAGGCCCAAAAATGGCCATATGTCTGGAGACTGGTCCCTTTCCCAAAGAGCCAGCAGGGAAAACGATGCCTTGTTCTAAAGCTCTTTGGGAACCGCTTGCGTAGCCCCACACACCTGGGGGCTGCAGGCTTTCCTGCTGCCTTCAGCCTCAAAACTACCCTTTCCCACTTGGCGCTGCTCCAGGCCCAAAAATGGCCATATGTCTGGAGACTGGTCCCACACCCAAAGAGCCAGCAGGGAAAACTATGCCTTGTTCTAAAGCTCTTTGGGAACCGCTTGCGTAGCCCCACACAAACTGGGGGCTGCAGGCTTTCCTGCTGCCTTCAGCCTCAAAACCACCCTTTCCCTCATGGCGTCACGCCAGGCACAAAAATGGCCATATAGCTGGAGGTTGGTCCCACGCCCAAAGAGCCAGCAGGGAAAACTATGCCTTGTTCTAAAGCTCTTTGGGAACCGCTTGCGTAGCCCCACACACCTGGGGGCTGCAGGCTTTTCTCGCGCTTTCAGCCTCAAAACAACCCTTTCCCTCATGGCGTCACGAAAGGCACAAAAATGGCCATATGTGTGGAGGTTGGTCCCAGGCCCAAAGAGCCAGCAGGGAAAACTATGCCTTGTTCTAAAGCTCTTTGGGAACCGCTTGCGTAGCCCCACACACCTGGGGGCTGCAGGCTTTCCTGCTGCCTTCAGCCTCAAAACCACCCTTTCCCACTTGGCGCCGCGCCAGGCCCAAAAATGGCCATATGTCTGGAGACTGGTCCCACGCCCAAAGAGCCAGCAGGGAAAACTATGCCTTGTTCTAAAGCTCTTTGGGAACCGCTTGCGTAGCCCCACACACCTGGGGGCTGCAGGCTTTCCTGCTGCCTTCAGCCTCCAAACACCCCTTTCCCATTTGGCCCCGCGCCAAGCCCAAAAATGGCCATATGTCTGGAGATTGGTCCCTTTCCCAAAGAGCCAGCAGGGAAAATTATGCCTTGTTCTAAAGCTCTTTGGGAACCGCTTGCGTAGCCCCACAGACCTGGGGGCTGCAGGCTTTCCTGCTGCCTTCAGCCTCAAAACCACCCTTTCCCACATGGCGTCACACCAGGCAGAAAAATGGCCATATGTCTGGAGGTTGGTCCCACGCCCAAAGAGCCAGCAGGGAAAACTATGCCTTGTTCTAAAGCTCTTTGGGAACCGCTTGCGTAGCCCCACACACCTGGGGGCTGCAGGCTTTCCTGCTGCCTTCAGCCTCAAAACCACCCTTTCCCACATGGCGTCACGCCAGGCAAAAAATGGCCATATGTCTGGAGGTTGGTCCCACGCCCAAAGAGCCAGCAGGGAAAACTATGCCTTGTTCTAAAGCTCTTTGGGAACCGCTTGTATAGCCCCACAGACCTGGGGGCTGCAGGCTTTCCTGCTGCCTTCAGCCTCAAAACCACCCTTTCCCACTTGGTGCCGCGCCAGGCCCAAAAATGGCCATATGTCTGGAGATTGGTCCCACGCCCAAAGAGCCAGCAGGGAAAACTATGCCTTGTAATAAAGCTCTTTGGGAACCGCTTGTATAGCCCCACAGACCTGGGGGCTGCAGGCTTTCCTGCTGCCTTCAGCCTCAAAACCACCCTTTCCCACTTGGTGCCGCGCCAGGCCCAAAAATGGCCATATGTCTGGAGACTGGTCCCACGCCCAAAGAGCCAGCAGGGAAAACGATGCCTTGTTCTAAAGCTCTTTGGGAACCGCTTGCGTAGCCCCACACACCTGGGGGCTGCAGGCTTTCCTGCTGCCTTCAGCCTCAAAACTACCCTTTCCCACTTGGCGCCTCGCCATGCCCAAAAATGGCCATATGTCTGGAGACTGGTCCCACGCCCAAAGAGCCAGCAGGGAAAACTATGCCTTGTTCTAAAGCTCTTTGGGAACCGCTTGCGTAGCCCCACACACCTGGGGGCTGCAGGCTTTCCTGCTGCCTTCAGCCTCAAAACCACCCTTTCCCACTTGGCGCCGCGCCAGGCCCAAAAATGGCCATATGTCTGGAGACTGGTCCCACACCCAAAGAGCCAGCAGGGAAAACTATGCCTTGTTCTAAAGCTCTTTGGGAACCTCTTGCGTAGCCCCACACAAACTGGGGGCTGCAGGCTTTTCTCGCGCTTTCAGCCTCAAAACCACCCTTTCCCTCATGGCGTCACGCCAGGCACAAAAATGGCCATATGTCTGGAGGTTGGTCCCACGCCCAAAGAGCCAGCAGGGAAAACTATGGCTTTTTCTAAAGCTCTTTGGGAACCGCTTGTGTAGCCCCACACACCTGGGGGCTGTGGCTTTCCTGCTGCCTTCAGCCTCAAAATCACCCTTTCCCACATGGCGTCACACCAGGCAGAAAAATGGCCATATGTCTGGAGACTGGTCCCTTTCCCAAAGAGCCAGCAGGGAAAACTATGCCTTGTTCTAAAGCTCTTTGGGAACCGCTTGCGTAGCCCCACACACCTGGGGGCTGCAGGCTTTCCTGCTGCCTTCAGCCCCAAAACCACCCTTTCCCACTTGGTGCCGCGCCAGGCCCAAAAAAGGCCATATGTCTGGAGATTGGTCCCACGCCGAAAGAGCCAGCAGGGAAAACTATGCCTTGTACTAAAGCTGTTTGGGAACCACTTGCGTAGCCCCACACACCTAGGGGTTGCAGGCTTTCCTGCTGCCTTCAGCCTCAAAACCACCCTTTCCCACATGGCCCCGCGCCAGGCCCAAAAATGGCCATATGTCTGGAGACTGGTCCCACGCCCAAAGAGCCAGCAGGGAAAACTATGCCTTGTTCTAAAGCTCTTTGGGAACCGCTTGCGTAGCCCCACACACCTGGGGGATGCAGGTCTTTCCTGCTGCCTTCAGCCTCCAAACACCCCTTTCCCATTTGGCCCCGCGCCAGGCCCAAAAATGGCCATATGTCTGGAGACTGGTCCCTTTCCCAAAGAGCCAGCAGGGAAAACGATGCCTTGTTCTAAAGCTCTTTGGGAACCGCTTGCGTAGCCCCACACACCTGGGGGCTGCAGGCTTTCCTGCTTCCTTCAGCCTCAAAACTACCCTTTCCCACTTGGCGCCGCGCCAGGCCCAAAAATGGCCATATGTCTGGAGACTGGTCCCACACCCAAAGAGCCAGCAGGGAAAACTATGCCTTGTTCTAAAGCTCTTTGGGAACCGCTTGCGTAGCCCCACACAAACTGGGGGCTGCAGGCTTTTCTCGCGCTTTCAGCCTCAAAACCACCCTTTCCCTCATTTCGTCACGCCAGGCCCAAAAATGGCCATATGTCTGGAGACTGGTCCCACGCCCAAAGAGCCAGCAGGGAAAACTATGGCTTTTTCTAAAGCTCTTTGGGAACCGCTTGTGTAGCCCCACACACCTGGGGGCTGTGGCTTTCCTGCTGCCTTCAGCCTCAAAACCACCCATTCCCACATGGCGTTACACCAGGCAGAAAAATGGCCATAGGTCTGGAGACTGGTCCCACGCCCAAAGAGCCAGCAGGGAAAACTATGCCTTGTTCTAAAGCTCTTTGGGAACCGCTTGCGTAGCCCCACACACCTGGGGGTGCAGGCTTTTCTCACGCTTTCAGCCTCAAAACCACCCTTTCCCTCATGGCGTCACGAAAGGCAGAAAAATGGCCATATGTCTGGAGGTTGGTCCCACGCCCAAAGAGCCAGCAGGGAAAACTATGCCTTGTTCTAAAGCTCTTTGGGAACCGCTTGCGTAGCCCCACAGACCTGGGGGCTGCAGGCTTTCCTGCTGCCTTCAGCCTCAAAACCACCCTTTCCCACTTGGTGCCGCGCCAGGCCCAAAAATGGCCATATGTCTGGAGACTGGTCCCACGCCGAAAGAGCCAGCAGGGAAAACTATGCCTTGTTCTAAAGCTCTTTGGGAACCGCTTGCGTAGCCCCACACACCTGGGGGTTGCAGGCTTTCCTGCTGCCTTCAGCCTCAAAACCACCCTTTCCCACTTGGCGCCGCGCCAGGCCCAAAAATGGCCATATGTCTGGAGATTGGTCCCACGCCCAAAGAGCCAGCAGGGAAAACGATGCCTTGTTCTAAAGCTCTTTGGGAACCGCTGCATAGCCCCACACACCTGGGGGCTACAGGCTTTCCTGCTGCCTTCAGCCTCCAAACACCCCTTTCCCATTTGGCCCCGCGCCAGGCCCAAAATTGGACATATGTCTGGAGACTGGTCCCTTTCCCAAAGAGCCAGCAGGGAAAACGATGCCTTGTTCTAAAGCTCTTTGGGAACCGCTTGCGTAGCCCCACACACCTGGTGGCTGCAGGCTTTTCTCGCGCTTTCAGCCTCAAAACAACCCTTTCCCTCATGGCGTCACGAAAGGCACAAAAATGGCCATATGTGTGGAGGTTGGTCCCACGCCCAAAGAGCCAGCAGGGAAAACTATGCCTTGTTCTAAAGCTCTTTGGGAACCGCTTGCGTAGCCCCAGAGACCTGGGGGCTGCAGGCTTTCCTGCTGCCTTCAGCCTCAAAACCACCCTTTCCCACTTGGCGCCGCGCCAGGCCCAAAAATGGCCATATGTCTGGAGACTGGTCCCACGCCCAAAGAGCCAGCAGGGAAAACTATGCCTTGTTCTAAAGCTATTTGGGAACCGCTTGCGTAGCCCCACACACCTGGGGGCTGCAGGCTTTCCTCCTGCCTTCCGCCTCAAAACCACCCTTTCCCACTTGGCGCCGCGCCAGGCCCAGAAATGGCCATATGTCTGGAGACTGGTCCCACGCCCAAAGAGCCAGCAGGGAAAACTATGCCTTGTTCTAAAGCTCTTTGGGAACCGCTTGCGTAGCCCCACACACCTGGGGGCTGCAGGCTTTCCTGCTGCCTTCAGCCTCAAAACCACCCTTTCCCACATGGCGTCACACCAGGCAGAAAAATGGCCATATGTCTGGAGGTTGGTCCCACGCCCAAAGAGCCAGCAGGGAAAACTATGCCTTGTTCTAAAGCTCTTTGGGAACCGCTTGCGTAGCCCCACAGACCTGGGGGCTGCAGGCTTTCCTGCTGCCTTCAGCCTCAAAACCACCCTTTCCCACATGGCGTCACGCCAGGCAAAAAATGGCCATATGTCTGGAGGTTGGTCCCACGCCCAAAGAGCCAGCAGGGAAAACTATGCCTTGTTCTAAAGCTCTTTGGGAACCGCTTGCGTAGCCCCACAGACCTGGGGGCTGCAGGCTTTCCTGCTGCCTTCAGCCTCAAAACCACCCTTTCCCACTTGGTGCCGCGCCAGGCCCAAAAATGGCCATATGTCTGGAGATTGGTCCCACGCCGAAAGAGCCAGCAGGGAAAACTATGCCTTGTACTAAAGCTCTTTGGGAACCGCTTGCGTAGCCCCACACACCTGGGGGTTGCAGGCTTTCCTGCTGCCTTCAGCCTCAAAACCACCCTTTCCCACATGGCGCCACGCCAGGCCCAAAAATGGCCATATGTCTGGAGACTGGTCCCACGCCAAAGAGCCAGCAGGGAAAACAATGCCTTGTTCTAAAGCCCTTTGGGAACCGCTGCATAGCCCCACACACCTGGGGGCTGCAGGCTTTCCTGCTGCCTTCAGCCTCCAAACACCCCTTTCCCATTTGGCCCCGCGCCAGGCCCAAAAATGGCCATATGTCTGGAGACTGGTCCCTTTCCCAAAGAGCCACCAGGGAAAACTATGCCTTGTTCTAAAGCTCTTTGGGAACCGCTTGCGTAGCCCCACACACCTGGGGGCTGCAGGCTTTCCTGCTGTCTTCAGCCTCCAAACACCCCTTTCCCATTTGGCCCCGCGCCAAGCCCAAAAATGGCCATATGTCTGGAGACTGGTCCCTTTCCCAAAGAGCCAGCAGGGAAAATTATGCCTTGTTCTAAAGCTCTTTGGGAACCGCTTGCGTAGCCCCACACACCTGAGGGCTGCAGGCTTTCCTGCTGCCTTCAGCCTCAAAACCACCCTTTCCCACATGGCGTCACACCAGGCAGAAAAATGGCCATATGTCTGGAGGTTGGTCCCACGCCCAAAGAGCCAGCAGGGAAAACTATGCCTTGTTCTAAAGCTCTTTGGGAACCGCTTGCGTAGCCCCACAGACTTGGGGGCTGCAGGCTTTTCTCGCGCTTTCAGCCTCAAAACCACCCTTTCCCTCATGGCGTCACGCCAGGCACAAAAATGGCCATATGTCTGGAGGTTGGTCCCACGCCCAAAGAGCCAGCAGGGAAAACTATGCCTTGTTCTAAAGCTCTTTGGGAACCGCTTGCGTAGCCCCACACACCTGGGGGCTGCAGGCTTTCCTGCTGCCTTCAGCCTCAAAACCACCCTTTCCCACATGGCGTCACGCCAGGCAGAAAAATGGCCATATGTCTGGAGGTTGGTCCCACGCCCAAAGAGCCAGCAGGGAAAACTATGCCTTGTTCTAAAGCTCTTTGGGAACCGCTTGCGTAGCCCCACACACCTGGGGGCTGCAGGCTTTCCTGCTGCCTTCAGCCTCAAAACCACCCTTTCCCACATGGCGCCACGCCAGGCACAAAAATGGCCATATGTCTGGAGATTGGTCCCACGCCAAAAGAGCCAGCAGGGAAAACTATGCCTTGTACTAAAGCTCTTTGGGAACCGCTTGCGTAGCCCCACACACCTGGGGTTTGCAGGCTTTCCTGCTGCCTTCAGCCTCAAAACCACCCTTTCCCACTTGGCGCCGCGCCAGGCCCAAAAATGGCCATATGTCTGGAGACTGGTCCCACGCCCAAGAGCCAGCAGGGAAAACTATGCCTTGTTCTAAAGCTCTTTGGGAACCGCTTGCGTAGCCCCACACACCTGGGGGCTGCAGGCTTTCCTGCTGCCTTCAGCCTCAAAACCACCCTTTCCCACTTGGCCCCGCGCCAGGCCCAAAAATGGCCATATGTCTGGAGACTGGTCCCACGCCCAAAGAGCCAGCAGGGAAAACTATGCCTTGTTCGAAAGCTCTTTGGGAACCGCTTGCGTAGCCCCACACACCTGGGGGCTGCAGGCTTTTCTCGCGCTTTCAGCCTCAAAACAACCCTTTCCCTCATGGCGTCACGAAAGGCACAAAAATGGCCATATGTGTGGAGGTTGGTCCCACGCCCAAAGAGCCAGCAGGGAAAACTATGCCTTGTTCTAAAGCTCTTTGGGAACTGCTTGCGTAGCCCCACAGACCTGGGGGCTGCAGGCTTTCCTGCTGCCTTCAGCCTCAAAACCACCCTTTCCCACTTGGCGCCGCGCCAGGCCCAAAAATGGCCATATGTCTGGAGACTGGTCCCACGCCCAAAGAGCCAGCAGGGAAAACTATGCCTTGTTCTAAAGCTCTTTGGGAACCGCTTGCGTAGCCCCACAGACCTGGGGGCTGCAGGCTTTCCTGCTGCCTTCAGCCTCCAAACACCCCTTTCCCTTTTGGCCCCGCGCCAGTCCCAAAAATGGCCATATGTCTGGAGACTGGTCCCTTTCCCAAAGAGCCAGCAGGGAAAATTATGCCTTGTTCTAAAGCTCTTTGGGAACCGCTTGCGTAGCCCCACAGACCTGGGGGCTGCAGGCTTTCCTGCTGCCTTCAGCCTCAAAACCACCCTTTCCCACATGGCGTCACGCCATGCCCAAAAATGGCCATATGTCTGGAGACTGGTCCCACGCCAAAAGAGCCAGCAGGGAAAACTATGCGTTGTACTAAAGCTCTTTGGGAACCGCTTGCATAGCCCCACACACCTGGGGGCTGCAGGCATTCCTGCTGCCTTCAGCCTCAAAACCACCCTTTCCCACATGGCCCCGCGCCATGCCCAAAAATGGCCATATATCTGGAGATTGGTCCCACGCCCAAAGAGCCAGCAGGGAAAACTATGCCTTGTACTAAAGCTCTTTGGGAACCTCTTGCGTAGCCCGACACACCTGGGGGCTGCAGGCTTTCCTGCTGCCTTCAGCCTCAAAACCACCCTTTCCCACTTGGTGCCGCGCCAGGCCCAAAAATGGCCATATGTCTGGAGATTGGTTCCATGCCCAAAGAGCCAGCAGGGAAAACTATGGCTTTTTCTAAAGCTCTTTGGGAACCGCTTCCGTAGCCCCACACACCTGGGGGATGCAGGCTTTCCTGCTGCCTTCAGCCTCAAAACCACCCTTTCCCACTTGGCGCCGCGCCAGGCCCAAAAATGGCTGTCTGGAGACTGGTCCCTTTCCCAAAGAGCCAGCAGGGAAAACTATGCCTTGTTCTAAAGCTCTTTGGGAACCGCTTGCGTAGCCCCACACAAACTGGGGGCTGCAGGCTTTCCTGCTGCCTTCAGCCTCAAAACCACCCTTTCCCACTTGGCGCCACGCCAGGCCCAAAAATGGCCATATGTCTGGAGACTGGTCCCACGCCCAAAGAGCCAGCAGGGAAAACTATGCCTTGTTCTAAAGCTCTTTGGGAACCGCTTGCGTAGCCCCACACACCTGGGGGCTGCAGGCATTCCTGCTGCCTTCCGCCTCAAAACCACCCTTTCCCACATGGCGTCGCGCCAGGCCCAAAAATGGCCATATGTCTGGAGACTGGTCCCACGCCCAAAGAGCCAGCAGGGAAAACTATGCCTTGTTCTAAAGCTCTTTGGGAACCGCTTGCGTAGCCCCACACACCTGGGGGCTGCAGGCTTTTCTCGCGCTTTCAGCCTCAAAACCACCATTTCACACATGGGTTCACGCCAGGCACAAAAATGGCCATATGTCTGGAGACTGGTCCCACGCCCAAAGAGCCAGCAGGGAAAACTATGCCTTGTTCTAAAGCTCTTTGGGAACCGCTTGTGTAGACCCACACACCTGGGGGCTGCAGGCTTTCCTGCTGCCTTCAACCCCAAAACCACCCTTTCCCACTTGGCGCCGTGCCAGGCCCAAAAATGGCCATATGTCTGGAGACTGGTCCCACGCCCAAAGAGCCAGCAGGGAAAACTATGCCTTGTTCTAAAGCTCTTTGGGAACCGCTTGCGTAGCCCCACACACCTGGGGGCTGCAGGCTTTCCTGCTGACTTCAGCCTCAAAACCACCCTTTCCCACTTGGCGCCGCGCCAGGCCCAAAAATGGTCATATGTCTGGAGACTGGTCCCACGCCCAAAGAGCCAGCAGGGAAAACTATGCCTTGTTCTAAAGCTCTTTGGGAACCGCTTGCCTAGCCCCACACAAACTGGGGGCTGCAGGCTTTTCTCGCGCTTTCAGCCTCAAAACCACCCTTTCCCACTTGGCGCTGCTCCAGGCCCAAAAATGGCCATATGTCTGAAGACTGGTCCCTTTCCCAAAGAGCCAGCAGGGAAAACTATGCCTTGTTCTAAAGTTCTTTGGGAACCGCTTGCGTGGCCCCACAGACCTGGGGGCTGCAGGCTTTCCTGCTGCCTTCAGCCTCAAAACCACCCTTTCCCACATGGCGTCACGCCAGGCACGAAAATGGCCATATGTCTTGAGGTTGGTCCCACGCCCAAAGAGCCAGCAGGGAAAACTATGCCTTGTTCTAAAGCTCTTTGGGAACCGCTTGCGTAGCCCCACACACCTGGGGGCTGCAGGCTTTCCTGCTCTCTTCAGCCTCAAAAGCACCCTTTCCCACTTGGCACCAAGCCAGGCACAAATATGGCCATATGTCTGGAGACTGGTCCCACGCCCAAAGAGCCAGCAGGGAAAACTATGCCTTGTTCTAAAGCTCTTTGGGAACCGCTTGCGTAGCCCCACACACCTGGGGGCTGCAGGCTTTCCTGCTGCCTTCAGCCTCAAAACCACCCTTTCCCACTTGGCGCCGCGCCAGGCCCAAAAATGGCCATATGTCTGGAGACTGGTCCCACGCCCAAAGAGCCAGCAGGGAAAACTATGCCTTGTTCTAAAGCTCTTTGGGAACCGCTTGCGTAGCCCCACACACCTGGGGGCTGCAGGCTTTTCTCGCGCTTTCAGCCACAAAACCACCATTTCACACATGGCGTCACGCCAGGCACAAAAATGGCCATATGTCTGGAGACTGGTCCCACGCCCAAAGAGCCAGCAGGGAAAACTATGCCTTGTTCTAAAGCTCTTTGGGAACCGCTTGTGTAGACCCACACACCTAAGAGCTGCAGGCTTTCCTGCTGCCTTCAGCCCCAAAACCACCCTTTCCCACTTGGCGCCGCGCCAGGCCCAAAAATGGCCATATGTCTGGAGACTGGTCCCACGCCCAAAGAGCCAGCAGGGAAAACTATGCCTTGTTCTAAAGCTCTTTGGGAACCGCTTGCGTAGCCCCACACACCTGGGGGCTGCAGGCTTTCCTGCTGCCTTCAGCCTCAAAACCACCCTTTCCCACTTGGCGCCGCGCCAGGCCCAAAAATGGTCATATGTCTGGAGACTGGTCCCACGCCCAAAGAGCCAGCAGGGAAAACTATGCCTTGTTCTAAAGCTCTTTGGGAACCGCTTGCCTAGCCCCACACAAACTGGGGGCTGCAGGCTTTTCTCGCGCTTTCAGCCTCAAAACCACCCTTTCCCACTTGGCGCTGCTCCAGGCCCAAAAATGGCCATATGTCTGGAGACTGGTCCCTTTCCCAAAGAGCCAGCAGGGAAAACTATGCCTTGTTCTAAAGTTCTTTGGGAACCGCTTGCGTGGCCCCACAGACCTGGGGGCTGCAGGCTTTCCTGCTGCCTTCAGCCTCAAAACCACCCTTTCCCACATGGCGTCATGCCAGGCACGAAAATGGCCATATGTCTGGAGGTTGGTCCCACGCCCAAAGAGCCAGCAGGGAAAACTATGCCTTGTTCTAAAGCTCTTTGGGAACCGCTTGCGTAGCCCCACACACCTGGGGGCTGCAGGCTTTCCTGCTGCCTTCAGCCTCAAAAGCACCCTTTCCCACTTGGCGCCAAGCCAGGCCCAAAAATGGCCATATTTCTGGAGATTGGTCCCACGCCCAAAGAGCCAGCAGGGAAAACTATGCCTTGTTCTAAAGCTCTTTGGGAACCGCTTGCGTAGCCCCACACACCTGGGGGCTGCAGGCTTTCCTGCTGCCTTCAGCCTCAAAACCACCCTTTCCCACTTGGCGCCGCGCCAGGCCCAAAAATGGCCATATGTCTGGAGACTGGTCCCACGCCCAAAGAGCCAGCAGGGAAAACTATGCCTTGTTCTAAAGCTCTTTGGGAACCGCTTGCGTAGGCCCACACACCTGGGGGCTGCAGGCTTTCCTGCTGCCTTCAGCCTCAAAACCACCCTTTCCCACTTGGCGCCGCGCCAGGCCCAAAAATGGCCATATGTCTGGAGACTGGTCCCACGCCCAAAGAGCCAGCAGGGAAAACTATGCCTTGTTCTAAAGCTCTTTGGGAACCGCTTGCGTAGCCCCACACACCTGGGGGCTGCAGGCTTTCCTGCTGCCTTCAGCCTCAAAACCACCCTTTCCCACTTGGCGCCGCTCCAGGCCCAAAAATGGCCATATGTCTGGAGATTGGTTCCACGCCCAAAGAGCCAGCATTAAAACTATGGCTTTTTCTAAAGCTCTTTGGGAACCGCTTGCGTAGCCCCACACAAACTGGGGGCTGCAGGCTTTCCTGCTGCCTTCAGCCTCAAAACCACCCTTTCCCACTTGGCGCCGCGCCAGGCCCAAAAATGGCCATATGTCTGGAGACTGGTCCCACGCCCAAAGAGCCAGCAGGGAAAACTATGCCTTGTTCTAAAGCTCTTTGGGAACCGCTTGCGTAGCCCCACACAGACTGGGGGCTGCAGGCTTTTCTCGCGCTTTCAGCCTTAAAACCACCCTTTCCCACTTGGCGCTGCGCCAGGCCCAAAAATGGCCATATGTCTGGAGACTGGTCCCACGCCCAAAGAGCCAGCAGGGAAAACTATGCCTTGTTCTAAAGCTCTTTGGGAACCACTTGCGTAGCCCCACACACCTGGGGGCTGCAGGCTTTCCTGCTGCCTTCAGCCTCAAAACCACCCTTTCCCACTTGGCGCCGCGCCAGGCCCAAAAATGGCCATATGTCTGGAGACTGGTCCCACGCCCAAAGAGCCAGCAGGGAAAACTATGCCTTGTTCTAAAGCTCTTTGGGAACCGCTTGCGTAGCCCCACACACCTGGGGGCTGCAGGCTTTCCTGCTGCCTTCAGCCTCAAAACCACCCTTTCCCACTTAACGCCGCGCCACGCCCAGAAATGGCCATATGTCTGGAGATTGGTCCCACGCCCAAAGAGCCAGCAGGGAAAACTATGCCTTGTTCTAAAGCTCTTTGGGAACCGCTTGCGTAGCCCCACACACCTGGGGGCTGCAGGCTTTCCTGCTGCCTTCAGCCTCAAAACCACCCTTTCCCACTTGGCGCCGCGCCAGGCCCAAAAATGGCCATATGTCTGGAGACTGGTCCCACGCCCAAAGAGCCAGCAGGGAAAACTATGCCTTGTTCTAAAGCTCTTTGGGAACCGCTTGCGTAGCCCCACACACCTGGGGGCTGCAGGCTTTCCTGCTGCCTTCCGCCTCAAAACCACCCTTTCCCACTTGGCGCCGCGCCAGGCCCAAAAATGGCCATATATCTGGAGACTGGTCCCACGCCCAAAGAGCCAGCAGGGAAAACTATGCCTTGTTCTAAAGCTCTTTGGGAACCGCTTGCGTAGCCCCACACACCTGGGGGCTGCAGGCTTTCCTGCTGCCTTCAGCTTCAAAACCACCCCTTTCCCACTTGGCGCCGCGCCAGGCCCAAAAATGGCCATATGTCTGGAGACTGGTCCCACGCCCAAAGAGCCAGCAGGGAAAACTATGCCTTGTTCTAAAGCTCTTTGGGAACCGCTTGCGTAGCCCCACACACCTGGGGGCTGCAGGCTTTCCTGCTGCCTTCAGCCTCAAAAACACCCTTTCCCACTTGGCGCCGCGCCAGGCCCAAAAATGGCCATATGTCTGGAGACTGGTCCCACGCCCAAAGAGCCAGCAGGGAAAACTATGCCTTGTTCTAAAGCTCTTTGGGAACCGCTTGCGTAGCCCCACACACCTGGGGGCTGCAGGCTTTCCTGCTGCCTTCAGCCTCAAAACCACCCTTTCCCACTTGGCGCCGCGCCACTCCCAAAAATGGCCATATGTCTGGAGACTGGTCCCACGCCCAAAGAGCCAGCAGGGAAAACTATGCCTTGTTCTAAAGCTCTTTGGGAACCGCTTGCGTAGCCCCACACACCTGGGGGCTGAAGGCTTTCTCGCGCTTTCAGCCTAAAAACCACCATTTCACACATGGCGTCACGCCAGGCACAAAAATGGCCATATGTCTGGAGACTGGTCCCACGCCCAAAGAGCCAGCAGGGAAAACTATGCCTTGTTCTAAAGCTCTTTGGGAACCGCTTGCGTAGCCCCACACACCTGGGGGCTGCAGGCTTTCCTGCTGCCTTCAGCTTCAAAACAACCCCTTTCCCACTTGGCGCCGCGCCAGGCCCAAAAATGGCCATATGTCTGGAGACTGGTCCCACGCCCAAAGAGCCAGCAGGGAAAACTATGCCTTGTTCTAAAGCTCTTTGGGAACCGCTTGCGTAGCCCCACACACCTGGGGGCTGCAGGCTTTCCTGCTGCCTTCAGCCTCAAAACCACCCTTTCCCACTTGGCGCCGCGCCAGGCCCAAAAATGGCCATATGTCTGGAGACTGGTCCCACGCCCAAAGAGCCAGCAGGGAAAACTATGCCTTGTTCTAAAGCTCTTTGGGAACCGCTTGCGTAGCCCCACACACCTGGGGGCTGCAGGCTTTCCTGCTGCCTTCAGCCTCAAAACCACCCTTTCCCACTTGACGCCGCGCCAGGCCCAAAAATGGCCATATGTCTGGAGACTGGTCCCACGCCCAAAGAGCCAGCAGGGAAAACTATGCCTTGTTCTAAAGCTCTTTGGGAACCGCTTGCATAGCCCCACACACCTGGGGGCTGCAGGCTTTCCTGCTGCCTTCAGCCTCAAAAACACCCTTTCCCACTTGGCGCCGCGCCAGGCCCAAAAATGGCCATATGTCTGGAGACTGGTCCCACGCCCAAAGAGCCAGCAGGGAAAACTATGCCTTGTTCTAAAGCTCTTTGGGAACCGCTTGCGTAGCCCCACACACCTGGGGGCTGCAGGCTTTCCTGCTGCCTTCAGCCTCAAAACCACCCTTTCCCACTTGGCGCCGCGCCAGGCCCAAAAATGGCCATATGTCTGGAGACTGGTCCCACGCCCAAAGAGCCAGCAGGGAAAACTATGCCTTGTTCTAAAGCTCTTTGGGAACCGCTTGCGTAGCCCCACACACCTGGGGGCTGCAGGCTTTTCTCGCGCTTTCAGCCTCAAAACCACCATTTCACACATGGCGTCACGCCAGGCACAAAAATGGCCATATGTCTGGAGACTGGTCCCACGCCCAAAGAGCCAGCAGGGAAAACTATGCCTTGTTCTAAAGCTCTTTGGGAACCGCTTGTGTAGACCCACACACCTAAGAGCTGCAGGCTTTCCTGCTGCCTTCAGCCCCAAAACCACCCTTTCCCACTTGGCGCCGCGCCAGGCCCAAAAATGGCCATATGTCTGGAGACTGGTCCCACGCCCAAAGAGCCAGCAGGGAAAACTATGCCTTGTTCTAAAGCTCTTTGGGAACCGCTTGCGTAGCCCCACACACCTGGGGGCTGCAGGCTTTCCTGCTGCCTTCAGCCTCAAAACCACCCTTTCCCACTTAACGCCGCGCCACGCCCAGAAATGGCCATATGTCTGGAGATTGGTCCCACGCCCAAAGAGCCAGCAGGGAAAACTATGCCTTGTTCTAAAGCTCTTTGGGAACCGCTTGCGTAGCCCCACACACCTGGGGGCTGCAGGCTTTCCTGCTGCCTTCAGCCTCAAAACCACCCTTTCCCACTTGGCGCCGCTCCAGGCCCAAAAATGGCCATATGTCTGGAGATTGGTTCCACGCCCAAAGAGCCAGCATGAAAACTATGGCTTTTTCTAAAGCTCTTTGGGAACCGCTTGCGTAGCCCCACACAAACTGGGGGCTGCAGGCTTTCCTGCTGCCTTCAGCCTCAAAACCACCCTTTCCCACTTGGCGCCGCGCCAGGCCCAAAAATGGCCATATGTCTGGAGACTGGTCCCACGCCCAAAGAGCCAGCAGGGAAAACTATGCCTTGTTCTAAAGCTCTTTGGGAACCGCTTGCGTAGCCCCACACAGACTGGGGGCTGCAGGCTTTTCTCGCGCTTTCAGCCTTAAAACCACCCTTTCCCACTTGGCGCTGCGCCAGGCCCAAAAATGGCCATATGTCTGGAGACTGGTCCCACGCCCAAAGAGCCAGCAGGGAAAACTATGCCTTGTTCTAAAGCTCTTTGGGAACCGCTTGCGTAGCCCCACACACCTGGGGGCTGCAGGCTTTCCTGCTGCCTTCAGCCTCAAAACCACCCTTTCCCACTTGGCGCCGCGCCAGGCCCAAAAATGGCCATATGTCTGGAGACTGGTCCCACGCCCAAAGAGCCAGCAGGGAAAACTATGCCTTGTTCTAAAGCTCTTTGGGAACCGCTTGCGTAGCCCCACACACCTGGGGGCTGCAGGCTTTCCTGCTGCCTTCAGCCTCAAAACCACCCTTTCCCACTTAACGCCGCGCCACGCCCAGAAATGGCCATATGTCTGGAGATTGGTCCCACGCCCAAAGAGCCAGCAGGGAAAACTATGCCTTGTTCTAAAGCTCTTTGGGAACCGCTTGCGTAGCCCCACACACCTGGGGGCTGCAGGCTTTCCTGCTGCCTTCAGCCTCAAAACCACCCTTTCCCACTTGGCGCCGCGCCAGGCCCAAAAATGGCCATATGTCTGGAGACTGGTCCCACGCCCAAAGAGCCAGCAGGGAAAACTATGCCTTGTTCTAAAGCTCTTTGGGAACCGCTTGCGTAGCCCCACACACCTGGGGGCTGCAGGCTTTCCTGCTGCCTTCCGCCTCAAAACCACCCTTTCCCACTTGGCGCCGCGCCAGGCCCAAAAATGGCCATATATCTGGAGACTGGTCCCACGCCCAAAGAGCCAGCAGGGAAAACTATGCCTTGTTCTAAAGCTCTTTGGGAACCGCTTGCGTAGCCCCACACACCTGGGGGCTGCAGGCTTTCCTGCTGCCTTCAGCTTCAAAACCACCCCTTTCCCACTTGGCGCCGCGCCAGGCCCAAAAATGGCCATATGTCTGGAGACTGGTCCCACGCCCAAAGAGCCAGCAGGGAAAACTATGCCTTGTTCTAAAGCTCTTTGGGAACCGCTTGCGTAGCCCCACACACCTGGGGGCTGCAGGCTTTCCTGCTGCCTTCAGCCTCAAAAACACCCTTTCCCACTTGGCGCCGCGCCAGGCCCAAAAATGGCCATATGTCTGGAGACTGGTCCCACGCCCAAAGAGCCAGCAGGGAAAACTATGCCTTGTTCTAAAGCTCTTTGGGAACCGCTTGCGTAGCCCCACACACCTGGGGGCTGCAGGCTTTCCTGCTGCCTTCAGCCTCAAAACCACCCTTTCCCACTTGGCGCCGCGCCACTCCCAAAAATGGCCATATGTCTGGAGACTGGTCCCACGCCCAAAGAGCCAGCAGGGAAAACTATGCCTTGTTCTAAAGCTCTTTGGGAACCGCTTGCGTAGCCCCACACACCTGGGGGCTGAAGGCTTTCTCGCGCTTTCAGCCTCAAAACCACCATTTCACACATGGCGTCACGCCAGGCACAAAAATGGCCATATGTCTGGAGACTGGTCCCACGCCCAAAGAGCCAGCAGGGAAAACTATGCCTTGTTCTAAAGCTCTTTGGGAACCGCTTGCGTAGCCCCACACACCTGGGGGCTGCAGGCTTTCCTGCTGCCTTCAGCTTCAAAACAACCCCTTTCCCACTTGGCGCCGCGCCAGGCCCAAAAATGGCCATATGTCTGGAGACTGGTCCCACGCCCAAAGAGCCAGCAGGGAAAACTATGCCTTGTTCTAAAGCTCTTTGGGAACCGCTTGCGTAGCCCCACACACCTGGGGGCTGCAGGCTTTCCTGCTGCCTTCAGCCTCAAAACCACCCTTTCCCACTTGGCCCCGCTCCAGGCCCAAAAATGGCCATATGTCTGGAGACTGGTCCCACGCCCAAAGAGCCAGCAGGGAAAACTATGCCTTGTTCTAAAGCTCTTTGGGAACCGCTTGCGTAGCCCCACACACCTGGGGGCTGCAGGCTTTCCTGCTGCCTTCAGCCTCAAAACCACCCTTTCCCACTTGACGCCGCGCCAGGCCCAAAAATGGCCATATGTCTGGAGACTGGTCCCACGCCCAAAGAGCCAGCAGGGAAAACTATGCCTTGTTCTAAAGCTCTTTGGGAACCGCTTGCATAGCCCCACACACCTGGGGGCTGCAGGCTTTCCTGCTGCCTTCAGCCTCAAAAACACCCTTTCCCACTTGGCGCCGCGCCAGGCCCAAAAATGGCCATATGTCTGGAGACTGGTCCCACGCCCAAAGAGCCAGCAGGGAAAACTATGCCTTGTTCTAAAGCTCTTTGGGAACCGCTTGCGTAGCCCCACACACCTGGGGGCTGCAGGCTTTCCTGCTGCCTTCAGCCTCAAAACCACCCTTTCCCACTTGGCGCCGCGCCAGGCCCAAAAATGGCCATATGTCTGGAGACTGGTCCCACGCCCAAAGAGCCAGCAGGGAAAACTATGCCTTGTTCTAAAGCTCTTTGGGAACCGCTTGCGTAGCCCCACACACCTGGGGGCTGCAGGCTTTTCTCGCGCTTTCAGCCTCAAAACCACCATTTCACACATGGCGTCACGCCAGGCACAAAAATGGCCATATGTCTGGAGACTGGTCCCACGCCCAAAGAGCCAGCAGGGAAAACTATGCCTTGTTCTAAAGCTCTTTGGGAACCGCTTGTGTAGACCCACACACCTAAGAGCTGCAGGCTTTCCTGCTGCCTTCAGCCCCAAAACCACCCTTTCCCACTTGGCGCCGCGCCAGGCCCAAAAATGGCCATATGTCTGGAGACTGGTCCCACGCCCAAAGAGCCAGCAGGGAAAACTATGCCTTGTTCTAAAGCTCTTTGGGAACCGCTTGCGTAGCCCCACACACCTGGGGGCTGCAGGCTTTCCTGCTGCCTTCAGCCTCAAAACCACCCTTTCCCACTTAACGCCGCGCCACGCCCAGAAATGGCCATATGTCTGGAGATTGGTCCCACGCCCAAAGAGCCAGCAGGGAAAACTATGCCTTGTTCTAAAGCTCTTTGGGAACCGCTTGCGTAGCCCCACACACCTGGGGGCTGCAGGCTTTCCTGCTGCCTTCAGCCTCAAAACCACCCTTTCCCACTTGGCGCCGCGCCAGGCCCAAAAATGGCCATATGTCTGGAGACTGGTCCCACGCCCAAAGAGCCAGCAGGGAAAACTATGCCTTGTTCTAAAGCTCTTTGGGAACCGCTTGCGTAGCCCCACACACCTGGGGGCTGCAGGCTTTCCTGCTGCCTTCCGCCTCAAAACCACCCTTTCCCACTTGGCGCCGCGCCAGGCCCAAAAATGGCCATATATCTGGAGACTGGTCCCACGCCCAAAGAGCCAGCAGGGAAAACTATGCCTTGTTCTAAAGCTCTTTGGGAACCGCTTGCGTAGCCCCACACACCTGGGGGCTGCAGGCTTTCCTGCTGCCTTCAGCCTCAAAAACACCCTTTCCCACTTGGCGCCGCGCCAGGCCCAAAAATGGCCATATGTCTGGAGACTGGTCCCACGCCCAAAGAGCCAGCAGGGAAAACTATGCCTTGTTCTAAAGCTCTTTGGGAACCGCTTGCGTAGCCCCACACACCTGGGGGCTGAAGGCTTTCTCGCGCTTTCAGCCTCAAAACCACCATTTCACACATGGCGTCACGCCAGGCACAAAAATGGCCATATGTCTGGAGACTGGTCCCACGCCCAAAGAGCCAGCAGGGAAAACTATGCCTTGTTCTAAAGCTCTTTGGGAACCGCTTGCGTAGCCCCACACACCTGGGGGCTGCAGGCTTTCCTGCTGCCTTCAGCTTCAAAACAACCCCTTTCCCACTTGGCGCCGCGCCAGGCCCAAAAATGGCCATATGTCTGGAGACTGGTCCCACGCCCAAAGAGCCAGCAGGGAAAACTATGCCTTGTTCTAAAGCTCTTTGGGAACCGCTTGCGTAGCCCCACACACCTGGGGGCTGCAGGCTTTCCTGCTGCCTTCAGCCTCAAAACCACCCTTTCCCACTTGGCCCCGCTCCAGGCCCAAAAATGGCCATATGTCTGGAGACTGGTCCCACGCCCAAAGAGCCAGCAGGGAAAACTATGCCTTGTTCTAAAGCTCTTTGGGAACCGCTTGCGTAGCCCCACACACCTGGGGGCTGCAGGCTTTCCTGCTGCCTTCAGCCTCAAAACCACCCTTTCCCACTTGACGCCGCGCCAGGCCCAAAAATGGCCATATGTCTGGAGACTGGTCCCACGCCCAAAGAGCCAGCAGGGAAAACTATGCCTTGTTCTAAAGCTCTTTGGGAACCGCTTGCATAGCCCCACACACCTGGGGGCTGCAGGCTTTCCTGCTGCCTTCAGCCTCAAAAACACCCTTTCCCACTTGGCGCCGCGCCAGGCCCAAAAATGGCCATATGTCTGGAGACTGGTCCCACGCCCAAAGAGCCAGCAGGGAAAACTATGCCTTGTTCTAAAGCTCTTTGGGAACCGCTTGCGTAGCCCCACACACCTGGGGGCTGCAGGCTTTCCTGCTGCCTTCAGCCTCAAAACCACCCTTTCCCACTTGGCGCCGCGCCAGGCCCAAAAATGGCCATATGTCTGGAGACTGGTCCCACGCCCAAAGAGCCAGCAGGGAAAACTATGCCTTGTTCTAAAGCTCTTTGGGAACCGCTTGCGTAGCCCCACACACCTGGGGGCTGCAGGCTTTTCTCGCGCTTTCAGCCTCAAAACCACCATTTCACACATGGCGTCACGCCAGGCACAAAAATGGCCATATGTCTGGAGACTGGTCCCACGCCCAAAGAGCCAGCAGGGAAAACTATGCCTTGTTCTAAAGCTCTTTGGGAACCGCTTGTGTAGACCCACACACCTAAGAGCTGCAGGCTTTCCTGCTGCCTTCAGCCCCAAAACCACCCTTTCCCACTTGGCGCCGCGCCAGGCCCAAAAATGGCCATATGTCTGGAGACTGGTCCCACGCCCAAAGAGCCAGCAGGGAAAACTATGCCTTGTTCTAAAGCTCTTTGGGAACCGCTTGCGTAGCCCCACACACCTGGGGGCTGCAGGCTTTCCTGCTGCCTTCAGCCTCAAAACCACCCTTTCCCACTTAACGCCGCGCCACGCCCAGAAATGGCCATATGTCTGGAGATTGGTCCCACGCCCAAAGAGCCAGCAGGGAAAACTATGCCTTGTTCTAAAGCTCTTTGGGAACCGCTTGCGTAGCCCCACACACCTGGGGGCTGCAGGCTTTCCTGCTGCCTTCAGCCTCAAAACCACCCTTTCCCACTTGGCGCCGCGCCAGGCCCAAAAATGGCCATATGTCTGGAGACTGGTCCCACGCCCAAAGAGCCAGCAGGGAAAACTATGCCTTGTTCTAAAGCTCTTTGGGAACCGCTTGCGTAGCCCCACACACCTGGGGGCTGCAGGCTTTCCTGCTGCCTTCCGCCTCAAAACCACCCTTTCCCACTTGGCGCCGCGCCAGGCCCAAAAATGGCCATATATCTGGAGACTGGTCCCACGCCCAAAGAGCCAGCAGGGAAAACTATGCCTTGTTCTAAAGCTCTTTGGGAACCGCTTGCGTAGCCCCACACACCTGGGGGCTGCAGGCTTTCCTGCTGCCTTCAGCTTCAAAACCACCCCTTTCCCACTTGGCGCCGCGCCAGGCCCAAAAATGGCCATATGTCTGGAGACTGGTCCCACGCCCAAAGAGCCAGCAGGGAAAACTATGCCTTGTTCTAAAGCTCTTTGGGAACCGCTTGCGTAGCCCCACACACCTGGGGGCTGCAGGCTTTCCTGCTGCCTTCAGCCTCAAAAACACCCTTTCCCACTTGGCGCCGCGCCAGGCCCAAAAATGGCCATATGTCTGGAGACTGGTCCCACGCCCAAAGAGCCAGCAGGGAAAACTATGCCTTGTTCTAAAGCTCTTTGGGAACCGCTTGCGTAGCCCCACACACCTGGGGGCTGCAGGCTTTCCTGCTGCCTTCAGCCTCAAAACCACCCTTTCCCACTTGGCGCCGCGCCACTCCCAAAAATGGCCATATGTCTGGAGACTGGTCCCACGCCCAAAGAGCCAGCAGGGAAAACTATGCCTTGTTCTAAAGCTCTTTGGGAACCGCTTGCGTAGCCCCACACACCTGGGGGCTGAAGGCTTTCTCGCGCTTTCAGCCTCAAAACCACCATTTCACACATGGCGTCACGCCAGGCACAAAAATGGCCATATGTCTGGAGACTGGTCCCACGCCCAAAGAGCCAGCAGGGAAAACTATGCCTTGTTCTAAAGCTCTTTGGGAACCGCTTGCGTAGCCCCACACACCTGGGGGCTGCAGGCTTTCCTGCTGCCTTCAGCCTCAAAACCACCCTTTCCCACTTAACGCCACGCCACGCCCAAAAATGGCCATATCTCTGGAGATTGGTCCCACGCCCAAAGAGCCAGCAGGGAAAACTATGCCTTGTTCTAAAGCTCTTTGGGAACCGCTTGCGTAGCCCCACACACCTGGGGGCTGCAGGCTTTCCTGCTGCCTTCCGCCTCAAAACCACCCTTTCCCACATGGCGCCGCGCCAGGCCCAAAAATGGCCATATATCTGGAGACTGGTCCCACGCCCAAAGAGCCAGCAGGGAAAACTATGCCTTGTTCTAAAGCTCTTTGGGAACCGCTTGCGTAGCCCCACACACCTGGGGGCTGCAGGCTTTCCTGCTGCCTTCAGCTTCAAAACAACCCCTTTCCCACTTGGCGCCGCGCCAGGCCCAAAAATGGCCATATGTCTGGAGACTGGTCCCACGCCCAAAGAGCCAGCAGGGAAAACTATGCCTTGTTCTAAAGCTCTTTGGGAACCGCTTGCGTAGCCCCACACACCTGGGGGCTGCAGGCTTTCCTGCTGCCTTCAGCCTCAAAACCACCCTTTCCCACTTGGCCCCGCTCCAGGCCCAAAAATGGCCATATGTCTGGAGACTGGTCCCACGCCCAAAGAGCCAGCAGGGAAAACCATGCCTTGTTCTAAAGCTCTTTGGGAACCGCTTGCGTAGCCCCACACACCTGGGGGCTGCAGGCTTTCCTGCTGCCTTCAGCCTCAAAACCACCCTTTCCCACTTGACGCCGCGCCAGGCCCAAAAATGGCCATATGTCTGGAGACTGGTCCCACGCCCAAAGAGCCAGCAGGGAAAACTATGCCTTGTTCTAAAGCTCTTTGGGAACCGCTTGCGTAGCCCCACACACCTGGGGGCTGCAGGCTTTCCTGCTGCCTTCAGCCTCAAAAACACCCTTTCCCACTTGGCGCCGCGCCAGGCCCAAAAATGGCCATATGTCTGGAGACTGGTCCCACGCCCAAAGAGCCAGCAGGGAAAACTATGCCTTGTTCTAAAGCTCTTTGGGAACCGCTTGCGTAGCCCCACACACCTGGGGGCTGCAGGCTTTCCTGCTGCCTTCAGCCTCAAAACCACCCTTTCCCACTTGGCGCCGCGCCAGGCCCAAAAATGGCCATATGTCTGGAGACTGGTCCCACGCCCAAAGAGCCAGCAGGGAAAACTATGCCTTGTTCTAAAGCTCTTTGGGAACCGCTTGCGTAGCCCCACACACCTGGGGGCTGCAGGCTTTTCTCGCGCTTTCAGCCTCAAAACCACCATTTCACACATGGCGTCACGCCAGGCACAAAAATGGCCATATGTCTGGAGACTGGTCCCACGCCCAAAGAGCCAGCAGGGAAAACTATGCCTTGTTCTAAAGCTCTTTGGGAACCGCTTGTGTAGACCCACACACCTAAGAGCTGCAGGCTTTCCTGCTGCCTTCAGCCCCAAAACCACCCTTTCCCACTTGGCGCCGCGCCAGGCCCAAAAATGGCCATATGTCTGGAGACTGGTCCCACGCCCAAAGAGCCAGCAGGGAAAACTATGCCTTGTTCTAAAGCTCTTTGGGAACCGCTTGCGTAGCCCCACACACCTGGGGGCTGCAGGCTTTCCTGCTGCCTTCAGCCTCAAAACCACCCTTTCCCACTTGGCGCCGCGCCAGGCCCAAAAATGGTCATATATCTGGAGACTGGTCCCACGCCCAAAGAGCCAGCAGGGAAAACTATGCCTTGTTCTAAAGCTCTTTGGGAACCGCTTGCCTAGCCCCACACAAACTGGGGGCTGCAGGCTTTTCTCGCGCTTTCAGCCTCAAAACCACCCTTTCCCACTTGGCGCTGCTCCAGGCCCAAAAATGGCCATATGTCTGGAGACTGGTCCCTTTCCCAAAGAGCCAGCAGGGAAAACTATGCCTTGTTCTAAAGTTCTTTGGGAACCGCTTGCATGGCCCCACAGACCTGGGGGCTGCAGGCTTTCCTGCTGCCTTCAGCCTCAAAACCACCCTTTCCCACATGGCGTCACGCCAGGCACGAAAATGGCCATATGTCTTGAGGTTGGTCCCACGCCCAAAGAGCCAGCAGGGAAAACTATGCCTTGTTCTAAAGCTCTTTGGGAACCGCTTGCGTAGCCCCACACACCTGGGGGCTGCAGGCTTTCCTGCTCTCTTCAGCCTCAAAAGCACCCTTTCCCACTTGGCGCCAAGCCAGGCACAAATATGGCCATATGTCTGGAGACTGGTCCCACGCCCAAAGAGCCAGCAGGGAAAATTATGCCTTGTTCTAAAGCTCTTTGGGAACCGCTTGCGTAGCCCCACACACCTGGGGGCTGCAGGCTTTCCTGCTGCCTTCAGCCTCAAAAACACCCTTTCCAACTTGGCGCCGCGCCAGGCCCAAAAATGGCCATATGTCTGGAGACTGGTCCCACGCCCAAAGAGCCAGCAGGGAAAACTATGCCTTGTTCTAAAGCTCTTTGGGAACCGCTTGCGTAGCCCCACACACCTGGGGGCTGCAGGCTTTTCTCGCGCTTTCAGCCTCAAAACCACCATTTCACACATGGCGTCACGCCAGGCACAAAAATGGCCATATGTCTGGAGACTGGTCCCACGCCCAAAGAGCCAGCAGGGAAAACTATGCCTTGTTCTAAAGCTCTTTGGGAACCGCTTGTGTAGACCCACACACCTAAGAGCTGCAGGCTTTCCTGCTGCCTTCAGCCTCAAAAACACCCTTTCCCACTTGGCGCCGCGCCAGGCCCAAAAATGGCCATATGTCTGGAGACTGGTCCCACGCCCAAAGAGCCAGCAGGGAAAACTATGCCTTGTTCTAAAGCTCTTTGGGAACCGCTTGCGTAGCCCCACACACCTGGGGGCTGCAGGCTTTCCTGCTGCCTTCAGCCTCAAAACCACCCTTTCCCACTTGGCGCCGCGCCAGGCCCAAAAATGGTCATATGTCTGGAGACTGGTCCCACGCCCAAAGAGCCAGCAGGGAAAACTATGCCTTGTTCTAAAGCTCTTTGGGAACCGCTTGCCTAGCCCCACACAAACTGGGGGCTGCAGGCTTTTCTCGCGCTTTCAGCCTCAAAACCACCCTTTCCCACTTGGCGCTGCTCCAGGCCCAAAAATGGCCATATGTCTGGAGACTGGTCCCTTTCCCAAAGAGCCAGCAGGGAAAACTATGCCTTGTTCTAAAGTTCTTTGGGAACCGCTTGCGTGGCCCCACAGACCTGGGGGCTGCAGGCTTTCCTGCTGCCTTCAGCCTCAAAACCACCCTTTCCCACATGGCGTCACGCCAGGCACGAAAATGGCCATATGTCTGGAGGTTGGTCCCACGCCCAAAGAGCCAGCAGGGAAAACTATGCCTTGTTCTAAAGCTCTTTGGGAACCGCTTGCGTAGCCCCACACACCTGGGGGCTGCAGGCTTTCCTGCTCTCTTCAGCCTCAAAAGCACCCTTTCCCACTTGGCGCCAAGCCAGGCACAAATATGGCCATATTTCTGGAGATTGGTCCCACGCCCAAAGAGCCAGCAGCGAAAACTATGCCTTGTTCTAAAGCTCTTTGGGAACCGCTTGCGTAGGCCCACACACCTGGGGGCTGCAGGCTTTCCTGCTGCCTTCAGCCTCAAAACCACCCTTTCCCACTTGGCGCCGCGCCAGGCCCAAAAATGGCCATATGTCTGGAGACTGGTCCCACGCCCAAAGAGCCAGCAGGGAAAACTATGCCTTGTTCTAAAGCTCTTTGGGAACCGCTTGCATAGCCCCACACACCTGGGGGCTGCAGGCTTTCCTGCTGCCTTCAGCCTCAAAACCACCCTTTCCCACTTGGCCCCGCTCCAGGCCCAAAAATGGCCATATGTCTGGAGATTGGTTCCACGCCCAAAGAGCCAGCATTAAAACTATGGCTTTTTCTAAAGCTCTTTGGGAACCGCTTGCATAGCCCAACACAAACTGGGGGCTGCAGGCTTTCCTGCTGCCTTCAGCCTCAAAACCACCCTTTCCCACTTGGCGCCGCGCCAGGCCCAAAAATGCCCATATGTCTGGAGATTGGTTCCACGCCCAAAGAGCCAGCATTAAAACTATGGCTTTTTCTAAAGCTCTTTGGGAACCGCTTGTGTAGACCCACACACCTAAGAGCTGCAGGCTTTCCTGCTGCCTTCAGCCCCAAAACCACCCTTTCCCACTTGGCGCCGCGCCAGGCCCAAAAATGGCCATATGTCTGGAGACTGGTCCCACGCCCAAAGAGCCAGCAGGGAAAACTATGCCTTGTTCTAAAGCTCTTTGGGAACCGCTTGCGTAGCCCCACACACCTGGGGGCTGCAGGCTTTCCTGCTGCCTTCAGCCTCAAAACCACCCTTTCCCACTTGGCGCCGCGCCAGGCCCAAAAATGGTCATATGTCTGGAGACTGGTCCCACGCCCAAAGAGCCAGCAGGGAAAACTATGCCTTGTTCTAAAGCTCTTTGGGAACCGCTTGCCTAGCCCCACACAAACTGGGGGCTGCAGGCTTTTCTCGCGCTTTCAGCCTCAAAACCACCCTATCCCACTTGGCGCTGCTCCAGGCCCAAAAATGGCCATATGTCTGGAGACTGGTCCCTTTCCCAAAGAGCCAGCAGGGAAAACTATGCCTTGTTCTAAAGTTCTTTGGGAACCGCTTGCGTGGCCCCACAGACCTGGGGGCTGCAGGCTTTCCTGCTGCCTTCAGCCTCAAAACCACCCTTTCCCACATGGCGTCACGCCAGGAACGAAAATGGCCATATGTCTGGAGGTTGGTCCCACGCCCAAAGAGCCAGCAGGGAAAACTATGCCTTGTTCTAAAGCTCTTTGGGAACCGCTTGCCCAATAGCGCTGTGCCCAATATACAGAAATGTCTTGCGGTATCCCCTACAGGGAAAGTGCCAGGAGGGAAAAGTGAGGATTATGTTTAGACTTTCTCGGAACTGCTTCAAATCAACTAGATATCTTTGTGCTGTAAATCTCCCAACAGCCAAATGTAAAAGCAGCAAACATCTCGCTGTATGTCCCACATCCAAAGTGCCAAGAGAGTAATGTAGAGCTTGCTCTCCCTGTCTTTGAGTACTGTTTGCACTGTCCCGATTACCTCTTTGCTAACATTCTCTTCAGAGCTGCAGTGAAACCAGGAACCACGTGGAGAAGGCACCCACACTGAAAGTGCCTGGAGGGAACATTGGGGCTTCTTCTCAGTGTCTCTGACATAGGGTTTCACTGTCCCGGGAAAGTCTCTGCTAACACCCTGCACAGCGCTGTGCCCAATATACAGAAATGTTTTGCGGTATCCCCTACAGGGAAAGTGCCAGGAGGGAAAAGTGAGGATTATGTTTAGACTTTCTCGGAACTGCTTCAAATCAACTAGATATCTTTGTGCTGTAAATCTCCCAACAGCCAAATGTAAAAGCAGCAAACATCTCGCTGTATGTCCCACATCCAAAGTGCCAAGAGAGAGCTTGCTCTCCCTGTCTTTGAGTACTGTTTGCGCTGTCCCGATTACCTCTTTGCTAACATTCTCTTCAGAGCTGCAGTGAAACCAGGAACCACGTGGAGAAGGCACCCACACTGAAAGTGCCTGGAGGGAACATTGGGGCTTCTTCTCAGTGTCTCTGACATAGGGTTTCACTGTCCCGGGAAAGTCTCTGCTAACACCCTGCAGAGCGCTGTGCCCAATATACAGAAACGTCTTGCGGTATCTCCTACAGGGAAAGTGCCAGGAGGGAAAAGTGAGGATTATGTTTAGACTTTCTCGGAACTGCTTCAAATCAACTAGATATCTTTGTGCTGTAAATCTCCCAACAGCCAAATGCAAAAGCAGCAAACATCTCGCTGTATGTCCCACATCCAAAGTGCCAAGAGAGAGCTTGCTCTCCCTGTCTTTGAGTACTGTTTGCACTGTCCCGATTACCTCTTTGCTAACATTCTCTTCAGAGCTGCAGTGAAACCAGGAACCACGTGAGAAGGCACCCACACTGAAAGTGCCTGGAAGGAACATTGGGGCTTCTTCTCAGTGTCTCTGACATAGGGTTTCACTGTCCCGGGAAAGTCTCTGCTAACACCCTGCACAGCGCTGTGCCCAATATACAGAAATGTCTTGCGGTATCCCCTACAGGGAAAGTGCCAGGAGGGAAAAGTGAGGATTATGTTTAGACTTTCTCGGAACTGCTTCAAATCAACTAGATATCTTTGTGCTGTAAATCTCCCAACAGCCAAATGTAAAAGCAGCAAACATCTCGCTGTATGTCCCACATCCAAAGTGCCAAGAGAGTAATGTAGAGCTTGCTCTCCCTGTCTTTGAGTACTGTTTGCACTGTCCCGATTACCTCTTTGCTAACATTCTCTTCAGAGCTGCAGTGAAACCAGGAACCACGTGGAGAAGGCACCCACACTGAAAGTGCCTGGAGGGAACATTGGGGCTTCTTCTCAGTGTCTCTGACATAGGGTTTCACTGTCCCGGGAAACTCTCTGCTAACACCCTGCACAGCGCTGTGCCCAATATACAGAAATGTCTTGCGGTATCCCCTACAGGGAAAGTGCCAGGAGGGAAAAGTGAGGATTATGTTTAGACTTTCTCGGAACTGCTTCAAATCAACTAGATATCTTTGTGCTGTAAATCTCCCAACAGCCAAATGTAAAAGCAGCAAACATCTCGCTGTATGTCCCACATCCAAAGTGCCAAGAGAGAGCTTGCTCTCCCTGTCTTTGAGTACTGTTTGCACTGTCCCGATTACCTCTTTGCTAACATTCTCTTCAGAGCTGCAGTGAAACCAGGAACCACGTGGAGAAGGCACCCACACTGAAAGTGCCTGGAGGGAACATTGGGGCTTCTTCTCAGTGTCTCTGATATAGGGTTTCACTGTCCCGGGAAAGTCTCTGCTAACACCCTGCACAGCGCTGTGCCCAATATACAGAAACGTCTTGCGGTATCCCCTACAGGGAAAGTGCCAGGAGGGAAAAGTGAGGATTATGTTTAGACTTTCTCGGAACTGCTTCAAATCAACTAGATATCTTTGTGCTGTAAATCTCCCAACAGCCAAACGCAAAAGCAGCAAACATCTCGCTGTATGTCCCACATCCAAAGTGCCAAGAGAGAGCTTGCTCTCCCTGTCTTTGAGTACTGTTTGCACTGTCCCGATTACCTCTTTGCTAACATTCTCTTCAGAGCTGCAGTGAAACCAGGAACCACGTGGAGAAGGCACCCACACTGAAAGTGCCTGGAGGGAACATTGGGGCTTCTTCTCAGTGTCTCTGACATAGGGTTTCACTGTCCCGGGAAACTCTCTGCTAACACCCTGCACAGCGCTGTGCCCAATATACAGAAACGTCTTGCGGTATCTCCTACAGGGAAAGTGCCAGGAGGGAAAAGTGAGGATTATGTTTAGACTTTCTCGGAACTGCTTCAAATCAACTAGATATCTTTGTGCTGTAAATCTCCCAACAGCCAAATGCAAAAGCAGCAAACATCTCGCTGTATGTCCCACATCCAAAGTGCCAAGAGAGAGCTTGCTCTCCCTGTCTTTGAGTACTGTTTGCACTGTCCCGATTACCTCTTTGCTAACATTCTCTTCAGAGCTGCAGTGAAACCAGGAACCACGTGAGAAGGCACCCACACTGAAAGTGCCTGGAAGGAACATTGGGGCTTCTTCTCAGTGTCTCTGACATAGGGTTTCACTGTCCCGGGAAAGTCTCTGCTAACACCCTGCACAGCGCTGTGCCCAATATACAGAAATGTCTTGCGGTATCCCCTACAGGGAAAGTGCCTGGAGGGAAAAGTGAGGATTATGTTTAGACTTTCTCGGAACTGCTTCAAATCAACTAGATATCTTTGTGCTGTAAATCTCCCAACAGCCAAATGTAAAAGCAGCAAACATCTCGCTGTATGTCCCACATCCAAAGTGCCAAGAGAGTAATGTAGAGCTTGCTCTCCCTGTCTTTGAGTACTGTTTGCACTGTCCCGATTACCTCTTTGCTAACATTCTCTTCAGAGCTGCAGTGAAACCAGGAACCACGTGGAGAAGGCACCCACACTGAAAGTGCCTGGAGGGAACATTGGGGCTTCTTCTCAGTGTCTCTGACATAGGGTTTCACTGTCCCGGGAAACTCTCTGCTAACACCCTGCACAGCGCTGTGCCCAATATACAGAAATGTCTTGCGGTATCCCCTACAGGGAAAGTGCCAGGAGGGAAAAGTGAGGATTATGTTTAGACTTTCTCGGAACTGCTTCAAATCAACTAGATATCTTTGTGCTGTAAATCTCCCAACAGCCAAATGTAAAAGCAGCAAACATCTCGCTGTATGTCCCACATCCAAAGTGCCAAGAGAGAGCTTGCTCTCCCTGTCTTTGAGTACTGTTTGCACTGTCCCGATTACCTCTTTGCTAACATTCTCTTCAGAGCTGCAGTGAAACCAGGAACCACGTGGAGAAGGCACCCACACTGAAAGTGCCTGGAGGGAACATTGGGGCTTCTTCTCAGTGTCTCTGACATAGGGTTTCACTGTCCCGGGAAACTCTCTGCTAACACCCTGCACAGCGCTTTGCCCAATATACAGAAATGTCTTGCGGTATCTCCTACAGGGAAAGTGCCAGGAGGGAAAAGTGAGGATTATGTTTAGACTTTCTCGGAACTGCTTCAAATCAACTAGATATCTTTGTGCTGTAAATCTCCCAACAGCCAAATGTAAAAGCAGCAAACATCTCGCTGTATGTCCCACATCCAAAGTGCCAAGAGAGAGCTTGCTCTCCCTGTCTTTGAGTACTGTTTGCACTGTCCCGATTACCTCTTTGCTAACATTCTCTTCAGAGCTGCAGTGAAACCAGGAACCACGTGGAGAAGGCACCCACACTGAAAGTGCCTGGAGGGAACATTGGGGCTTCTTCTCAGTGTCTCTGATATAGGGTTTCACTGTCCCGGGAAACTCTCTGCTAACACCCTGCACAGCGCTGTGCCCAATATACAGAAACGTCTTGCGGTATCTCCTACAGGGAAAGTGCCAGGAGGGAAAAGTGAGGATTATGTTTAGACTTTCTCGGAACTGCTTCAAATCAACTAGATATCTTTGTGCTGTAAATCTCCCAACAGCCAAATGCAAAAGCAGCAAACATCTCGCTGTATGTCCCACATCCAAAGTGCCAAGAGAGAGCTTGCTCTCCCTGTCTTTGAGTACTGTTTGCACTGTCCCGATTACCTCTTTGCTAACATTCTCTTCAGAGCTGCAGTGAAACCAGGAACCACGTGAGAAGGCACCCACACTGAAAGTGCCTGGAAGGAACATTGGGGCTTCTTCTCAGTGTCTCTGACATAGGGTTTCACTGTCCCGGGAAAGTCTCTGCTAACACCCTGCACAGCGCTGTGCCCAATATACAGAAATGTCTTGCGGTATCCCCTACAGGGAAAGTGCCAGGAGGGAAAAGTGAGGATTATGTTTAGACTTTCTCGGAACTGCTTCAAATCAACTAGATATCTTTGTGCTGTAAATCTCCCAACAGCCAAACGCAAAAGCAGCAAACATCTCGCTGTATGTCCCACATCCAAAGTGCCAAGAGAGAGCTTGCTCTCCCTGTCTTTGAGTACTGTTTGCGCTGTCCCGATTACCTCTTTGCTAACATTCTCTTCAGAGCTGCAGTGAAACCAGGAACCACGTGGAGAAGGCACCCACACTGAAAGTGCCTGGAGGGAACATTGGGGCTTCTTCTCAGTGTCTCTGACATAGGGTTTCACTGTCCCGGGAAACTCTCTGCTAACACCCTGCACAGCGCTGTGCCCAATATACAGAAATGTCTTGCGGTATCTCCTACAGGGAAAGTGCCAGGAGGGAAAAGTGAGGATTATGTTTAGACTTTCTCGGAACTGCTTCAAATCAACTAGATATCTTTGTGCTGTAAATCTCCCAACAGCCAAATGTAAAAGCAGCAAACATCTCGCTGTATGTCCCACATCCAAAGTGCCAAGAGAGAGCTTGCTCTCCCTGTCTTTGAGTACTGTTTGCACTGTCCCGATTACCTCTTTGCTAACATTCTCTTCAGAGCTGCAGTGAAACCAGGAACCACGTGGAGAAGGCACCCACACTGAAAGTGCCTGGAGGGAACATTGGGGCTTCTTCTCAGTGTCTCTGACATAGGGTTTCACTGTCCCGGGAAACTCTCTGCTAACACCCTGCACAGCGCTGTGCCCAATATACAGAAATGTTTTGTGGTATCCCCTACAGGGAAAGTGCCAGGAGGGAAAAGTGAGGATTATGTTTAGACTTTCTCGGAACTGCTTCAAATCAACTAGATATCTTTGTGCTGTAAATCTCCCAACAGCCAAATGTAAAAGCAGCAAACATCTCGCTGTATGTCCCACATCCAAAGTGCCAAGAGAGTAATGTAGAGCTTGCTCTCCCTGTCTTTGAGTACTGTTTGCACTGTCCCGATTACCTCTTTGCTAACATTCTCTTCAGAGCTGCAGTGAAACCAGGAACCACGTGGAGAAGGCACCCACACTGAAAGTGCCTGGAGGGAACATTGGGGCTTCTTCTCAGTGTCTCTGATATAGGGTTTCACTGTCCCGGAAAAATCTCTGCTAACACCCTGCAGAGCGCTGTGCCCAATATACAGAAACGTCTTGCGGTATCTCCTACAGGGAAAGTGCCAGGAGGGAAAAGTGAGGATTATGTTTAGACTTTCTCGGAACTGCTTCAAATCAACTAGATATCTTTGTGCTGTAAATCTCCCAACAGCCAAACGCAAAAGCAGCAAACATCTCGCTGTATGTCCCACATCCAAAGTGCCAAGAGAGAGCTTGCTCTCCCTGTCTTTGAGTACTGTTTGCACTGTCCCGATTACCTCTTTGCTAACATTCTCTTCAGAGCTGCAGTGAAACCAGGAACCACGTGGAGAAGGCACCCACACTGAAAGTGCCTGGAGGGAACATTGGGGCTTCTTCTCAGTGTCTCTGACATAGGGTTTCACTGTCCCGGGAAAGTCTCTGCTAACACCCTGCAGAGCGCTGTGCCCAATATACAGAAACGTCTTGCGGTATCTCCTACAGGGAAAGTGCCAGGAGGGAAAAGTGAGGATTATGTTTAGACTTTCTCGGAACTGCTTCAAATCAACTAGATATCTTTGTGCTGTAAATCTCCCAACAGCCAAATGTAAAAGCAGCAAACATCTCGCTGTATGTCCCACATCCAAAGTGCCAAGAGAGTAATGTAGAGCTTGCTCTCCCTGTCTTTGAGTACTGTTTGCACTGTCCCGATTACCTCTTTGCTAACATTCTCTTCAGAGCTGCAGTGAAACCAGGAACCACGTGGAGAAGGCACCCACACTGAAAGTGCCTGGAGGGAACATTGGGGCTTCTTCTCAGTGTCTCTGATATAGGGTTTCACTGTCCCGGGAAACTCTCTGCTAACACCCTGCAGAGCGCTGTGCCCAATATACAGAAACGTCTTGCGGTATCTCCTACAGGGAAAGTGCCAGGAGGGAAAAGTGAGGATTATGTTTAGACTTTCTCGGAACTGCTTCAAATCAACTAGATATCTTTGTGCTGTAAATCTCCCAACAGCCAAATGTAAAAGCAGCAAACATCTCGCTGTATGTCCCACATCCAAAGTGCCAAGAGAGAGCTTGCTCTCCCTGTCTTTGAGTACTGTTTGCACTGTCCCGATTACCTCTTTGCTAACATTCTCTTCAGAGCTGCAGTGAAACCAGGAACCACGTGGAGAAGGCACCCACACTGAAAGTGCCTGGAGGGAACATTGGGGCTTCTTCTCAGTGTCTCTGACATAGGGTTTCACTGTCCCGGGAAACTCTCTGCTAACACCCTGCACAGCGCTGTGCCCAATATACAGAAATGTCTTGCGGTATCCCCTACAGGGAAAGTGCCAGGAGGGAAAAGTGAGGATTATGTTTAGACTTTCTCGGAACTGCTTCAAATCAACTAGATATCTTTGTGCTGTAAATCTCCCAACAGCCAAATGTAAAAGCAGCAAACATCTCGCTGTATGTCCCACATCCAAAGTGCCAAGAGAGTAATGTAGAGCTTGCTCTCCCTGTCTTTGAGTACTGTTTGCACTGTCCCGATTACCTCTTTGCTAACATTCTCTTCAGAGCTGCAGTGAAACCAGGAACCACGTGGAGAAGGCACCCACACTGAAAGTGCCTGGAGGGAACATTGGGGCTTCTTCTCAGTGTCTCTGATATAGGGTTTCACTGTCCCGGGAAACTCTCTGCTAACACCCTGCAGAGCGCTGTGCCCAATATACAGAAACGTCTTGCGGTATCTCCTACAGGGAAAGTGCCAGGAGGGAAAAATGAGGATTATGTTTAGACTTTCTCGGAACTGCTTCAAATCAACTAGATATCTTTGTGCTGTAAATCTCCCAACAGCCAAATGTAAAAGCAGCAAACATCTCGCTGTATGTCCCACATCCAAAGTGCCAAGAGAGAGCTTGCTCTCCCTGTATTTGAGTACTGTTTGCACTGTCCCGATTACCTCTTTGCTAACATTCTCTTCAGAGCTGCAGTGAAACCAGGAACCACGTGGAGAAGGCACCCACACTGAAAGTGCCTGGAGGGAACATTGGGGCTTCTTCTCAGTGTCTCTGACATAGGGTTTCACTGTCCCGGGAAAGTCTCTGCTAACACCCTGCACAGCGCTGTGCCCAATATACAGAAATGTTTTGCGGTATCCCCTACAGGGAAAGTGCCAGGAGGGAAAAGTGAGGATTATGTTTAGACTTTCTCGGAACTGCTTCAAATCAACTAGATATCTTTGTGCTGTAAATCTCCCAACAGCCAAATGTAAAAGCAGCAAACATCTCGCTGTATGTCCCACATCCAAAGTGCCAAGAGAGTAATGTAGAGCTTGCTCTCCCTGTCTTTGAGTACTGTTTGCACTGTCCCGATTACCTCTTTGCTAACATTCTCTTCAGAGCTGCAGTGAAACCAGGAACCACGTGGAGAAGGCACCCACACTGAAAGTGCCTGGAGGGAACATTGGGGCTTCTTCTCAGTGTCTCTGATATAGGGTTTCACTGTCCCGGGAAACTCTCTGCTAACACCCTGCACAGCGCTGTGCCCAATATACAGAAACGTCTTGCGGTATCTCCTACAGGGAAAGTGCCAGGAGGGAAAAGTGAGGATTATGTTTAGACTTTCTCGGAACTGCTTCAAATCAACTAGATATCTTTGTGCTGTAAATCTCCCAACAGCCAAATGCAAAAGCAGCAAACATCTCGCTGTATGTCCCACATCCAAAGTGCCAAGAGAGAGCTTGCTCTCCCTGTCTTTGAGTACTGTTTGCACTGTCCCGATTACCTCTTTGCTAACATTCTCTTCAGAGCTGCAGTGAAACCAGGAACCACGTGAGAAGGCACCCACACTGAAAGTGCCTGGAAGGAACATTGGGGCTTCTTCTCAGTGTCTCTGACATAGGGTTTCACTGTCCCGGGAAAGTCTCTGCTAACACCCTGCACAGCGCTGTGCCCAATATACAGAAATGTCTTGCGGTATCCCCTACAGGGAAAGTGCCAGGAGGGAAAAGTGAGGATTATGTTTAGACTTTCTCGGAACTGCTTCAAATCAACTAGATATCTTTGTGCTGTAAATCTCCCAACAGCCAAACGCAAAAGCAGCAAACATCTCGCTGTATGTCCCACATCCAAAGTGCCAAGAGAGTAATGTAGAGCTTGCTCTCCCTGTCTTTGAGTACTGTTTGCACTGTCCCGATTACCTCTTTGCTAACATTCTCTTCAGAGCTGCAGTGAAACCAGGAACCACGTGGAGAAGGCACCCACACTGAAAGTGCCTGGAGGGAACATTGGGGCTTCTTCTCAGTGTCTCTGATATAGGGTTTCACTGTCCCGGGAAACTCTCTGCTAACACCCTGCAGAGCGCTGTGCCCAATATACAGAAACGTCTTGCGGTATCTCCTACAGGGAAAGTGCCAGGAGGGAAAAGTGAGGATTATGTTTAGACTTTCTCGGAACTGCTTCAAATCAACTAGATATCTTTGTGCTGTAAATCTCCCAACAGCCAAATGTAAAAGCAGCAAACATCTCGCTGTATGTCCCACATCCAAAGTGCCAAGAGAGAGCTTGCTCTCCCTGTCTTTGAGTACTGTTTGCACTGTCCCGATTACCTCTTTGCTAACATTCTCTTCAGAGCTGCAGTGAAACCAGGAACCACGTGGAGAAGGCACCCACACTGAAAGTGCCTGGAGGGAACATTGGGGCTTCTTCTCAGTGTCTCTGACATAGGGTTTCACTGTCCCGGGAAAGTCTCTGCTAACACCCTGCACAGCGCTGTGCCCAATATACAGAAATGTCTTGCGGTATCCCCTACAGGGAAAGTGCCAGGAGGGAAAAGTGAGGATTATGTTTAGACTTTCTCGGAACTGCTTCAAATCAACTAGATATCTTTGTGCTGTAAATCTCCCAACAGCCAAATGTAAAAGCAGCAAACATCTCGCTGTATGTCCCACATCCAAAGTGCCAAGAGAGTAATGTAGAGCTTGCTCTCCCTGTCTTTGAGTACTGTTTGCACTGTCCCGATTACCTCTTTGCTAACATTCTCTTCAGAGCTGCAGTGAAACCAGGAACCACGTGGAGAAGGCACCCACACTGAAAGTGCCTGGAGGGAACATTGGGGCTTCTTCTCAGTGTCTCTGACATAGGGTTTCACTGTCCCGGGAAAGTCTCTGCTAACACCCTGCACAGCGCTGTGCCCAATATACAGAAATGTCTTGCGGTATCCCCTACAGGGAAAGTGCCAGGAGGGAAAAGTGAGGATTATGTTTAGACTTTCTCGGAACTGCTTCAAATCAACTAGATATCTTTGTGCTGTAAATCTCCCAACAGCCAAACGCAAAAGCAGCAAACATCTCGCTGTATGTCCCACATCGAAAGTGCCAGGAGAGTAATGTAGAGCTTGCTCTCCCTGTCTTTGAGTACGTTTGCACTGTCCCGATTACCTCTTTGCTAACATTCTCTTCAGAGCTGCAGTGAAACCAGGAACCACGTGGAGAAGGCACCCACACTGAAAGTGCCTGGAGGGAACGTTGGGGCTTCTTCTCAGTGTCTCTGATATAGGGTTTCACTGTCCCGGGAAACTCTCTGCTAACACCCTGCAGAGCGCTGTGCCCAATATACAGAAACGTCTTGCGGTATCTCCTACAGGGAAAGTGCCAGGAGGGAAAAGTGAGGATTATGTTTAGACTTTCTCGGAACTGCTTCAAATCAACTAGATATCTTTGTGCTGTAAATCTCCCAACAGCCAAATGTAAAAGCAGCAAACATCTCGCTGTATGTCCCACATCCAAAGTGCCAAGAGAGAGCTTGCTCTCCCTGTCTTTGAGTACTGTTTGCACTGTCCCGATTACCTCTTTGCTAACATTCTCTTCAGAGCTGCAGTGAAACCAGGAACCACGTGGAGAAGGCACCCACACTGAAAGTGCCTGGAGGGAACATTGGGGCTTCTTCTCAGTGTCTCTGACATAGGGTTTCACTGTCCCGGGAAACTCTCTGCTAACACCCTGCACAGCGCTGTGCCCAATATACAGAAATGTCTTGCGGTATCCCCTACAGGGAAAGTGCCAGGAGGGAAAAGTGAGGATTATGTTTAGACTTTCTCGGAACTGCTTCAAATCAACTAGATATCTTTGTGCTGTAAATCTCCCAACAGCCAAACGCAAAAGCAGCAAACATCTCGCTGTATGTCCCACATCCAAAGTGCCAGGAGAGTAATGTAGAGCTTGCTCTCCCTGTCTTTGAGTACGTTTGCACTGTCCCGATTACCTCTTTGCTAACATTCTCTTCAGAGCTGCAGTGAAACCAGGAACCACGTGGAGAAGGCACCCACACTGAAAGTGCCTGGAGGGAACATTGGGGCTTCTTCTCAGTGTCTCTGACATAGGGTTTCACTGTCCCGGGAAAGTCTCTGCTAACACCCTGCACAGCGCTGTGCCCAATATACAGAAATGTTTTGCGGTATCCCCTACAGGGAAAGTGCCAGGAGGGAAAAGTGAGGATTATGTTTAGACTTTCTCGGAACTGCTTCAAATCAACTAGATATCTTTGTGCTGTAAATCTCCCAACAGCCAAACGCAAAAGCAGGAAACATCTCGCTGTATGTCCCACATCCAAAGTGCCAAGAGAGTAATGTAGAGCTTGCTCTCCCTGTCTTTGAGTACTGTTTGCACTGTCCCGATTACCTCTTTGCTAACATTCTCTTCAGAGCTGCAGTGAAACCAGGAACCACGTGGAGAAGGCACCCACACTGAAAGTGCCTGGAGGGAACATTGGGGCTTCTTCTCAGTGTCTCTGATATAGGGTTTCACTGTCCCGGGAAACTCTCTGCTAACACCCTGCAGAGCGCTGTGCCCAATATACAGAAACGTCTTGCGGTATCTCCTACAGGGAAAGTGCCAGGAGGGAAAAGTGAGGATTATGTTTAGACTTTCTCGGAACTGCTTCAAATCAACTAGATATCTTTGTGCTGTAAATCTCCCAACAGCCAAATGTAAAAGCAGCAAACATCTCGCTGTATGTCCCACATCCAAAGTGCCAAGAGAGAGCTTGCTCTCCCTGTCTTTGAGTACTGTTTGCACTGTCCCGATTACCTCTTTGCTAACATTCTCTTCAGAGCTGCAGTGAAACCAGGAACCACGTGGAGAAGGCACCCACACTGAAAGTGCCTGGAGGGAACATTGGGGCTTCTTCTCAGTGTCTCTGACATAGGGTTTCACTGTCCCGGGAAAGTCTCTGCTAACACCCTGCACAGCGCTGTGCCCAATATACAGAAATGTCTTGCGGTATCCCCTACAGGGAAAGTGCCAGGAGGGAAAAGTGAGGATTATGTTTAGACTTTCTCGGAACTGCTTCAAATCAACTAGATATCTTTGTGCTGTAAATCTCCCAACAGCCAAACGCAAAAGCAGCAAACATCTCGCTGTATGTCCCACATCCAAAGTGCCAAGAGAGTAATGTAGAGCTTGCTCTCCCTGTCTTTGAGTACTGTTTGCACTGTCCCGATTACCTCTTTGCTAGCATTCTCTTCAGAGCTGCAGTGAAACCAGGAACCACGTGGAGAAGGCACCCACACTGAAAGTGCCTGGAGGGAACATTGGGGCTTCTTCTCAGTGTCTCTGATATAGGGTTTCACTGTCCCGGGAAACTCTCTGCTAACACCCTGCACAGCGCTGTGCCCAATATACAGAAACGTCTTGCGGTATCTCCTACAGGGAAAGTGCCAGGAGGGAAAAGTGAGGATTATGTTTAGACTTTCTCGGAACTGCTTCAAATCAACTAGATATCTTTGTGCTGTAAATCTCCCAACAGCCAAATGTAAAAGCAGCAAACATCTCGCTGTATGTCCCACATCCAAAGTGCCAAGAGAGAGCTTGCTCTCCCTGTCTTTGAGTACTGTTTGCACTGTCCCGATTACCTCTTTGCTAACATTCTCTTCAGAGCTGCAGTGAAACCAGGAACCACGTGGAGAAGGCACCCACACTGAAAGTGCCTGGAGGGAACATTGGGGCTTCTTCTCAGTGTCTCTGACATAGGGTTTCACTGTCCCGGGAAAGTCTCTGCTAACACCCTGCACAGCGCTGTGCCCAATATACAGAAATGTTTTGCGGTATCCCCTACAGGGAAAGTGCCAGGAGGGAAAAGTGAGGATTATGTTTAGACTTTCTCGGAACTGCTTCAAATCAACTAGATATCTTTGTGCTGTAAATCTCCCAACAGCCAAATGTAAAAGCAGCAAACATCTCGCTGTATGTCCCACATCCAAAGTGCCAAGAGAGTAATGTAGAGCTTGCTCTCCCTGTCTTTGAGTACTGTTTGCACTGTCCCGATTACCTCTTTGCTAACATTCTCTTCAGAGCTGCAGTGAAACCAGGAACCACGTGGAGAAGGCACCCACACTGAAAGTGCCTGGAGGGAACATTGGGGCTTCTTCTCAGTGTCTCTGACATAGGGTTTCACTGTCCCGGGAAACTCTCTGCTAACACCCTGCAGAGCGCTGTGCCCAATATACAGAAATGTCTTGCGGTATCCCCTACAGGGAAAGTGCCAGGAGGGAAAAGTGAGGATTATGTTTAGACTTTCTCGGAACTGCTTCAAATCAACTAGATATCTTTGTGCTGTAAATCTCCCAACAGCCAAACGCAAAAGCAGCAAACATCTCGCTGTATGTCCCACATCCAAAGTGCCAGGAGAGTAATGTAGAGCTTGCTCTCCCTGTCTTTGAGTACGTTTGCACTGTCCCGATTACCTCTTTGCTAACATTCTCTTCAGAGCTGCAGTGAAACCAGGAACCACGTGGAGAAGGCACCCACACTGAAAGTGCCTGGAGGGAACATTGGGGCTTCTTCTCAGTGTCTCTGACATAGGGTTTCACTGTCCCGGGAAAGTCTCTGCTAACACCCTGCACAGCGCTGTGCCCAATATACAGAAATGTTTTGCGGTATCCCCTACAGGGAAAGTGCCAGGAGGGAAAAGTGAGGATTATGTTTAGACTTTCTCGGAACTGCTTCAAATCAACTAGATATCTTTGTGCTGTAAATCTCCCAACAGCCAAACGCAAAAGCAGCAAACATCTCGCTGTATGTCCCACATCCAAAGTGCCAAGAGAGTAATGTAGAGCTTGCTCTCCCTGTCTTTGAGTACTGTTTGCACTGTCCCGATTACCTCTTTGCTAGCATTCTCTTCAGAGCTGCAGTGAAACCAGGAACCACGTGGAGAAGGCACCCACACTGAAAGTGCCTGGAGGGAACATTGGGGCTTCTTCTCAGTGTCTCTGATATAGGGTTTCACTGTCCCGGGAAACTCTCTGCTAACACCCTGCACAGCGCTGTGCCCAATATACAGAAACGTCTTGCGGTATCTCCTACAGGGAAAGTGCCAGGAGGGAAAAGTGAGGATTATGTTTAGACTTTCTCGGAACTGCTTCAAATCAACTAGATATCTTTGTGCTGTAAATCTCCCAACAGCCAAATGTAAAAGCAGCAAACATCTCGCTGTATGTCCCACATCCAAAGTGCCAAGAGAGAGCTTGCTCTCCCTGTCTTTGAGTACTGTTTGCACTGTCCCGATTACCTCTTTGCTAACATTCTCTTCAGAGCTGCAGTGAAACCAGGAACCACGTGGAGAAGGCACCCACACTGAAAGTGCCTGGAGGGAACATTGGGGCTTCTTCTCAGTGTCTCTGACATAGGGTTTCACTGTCCCGGGAAAGTCTCTGCTAACACCCTGCACAGCGCTGTGCCCAATATACAGAAATGTTTTGCGGTATCCCCTACAGGGAAAGTGCCAGGAGGGAAAAGTGAGGATTATGTTTAGACTTTCTCGGAACTGCTTCAAATCAACTAGATATCTTTGTGCTGTAAATCTCCCAACAGCCAAATGTAAAAGCAGCAAACATCTCGCTGTATGTCCCACATCCAAAGTGCCAAGAGAGTAATGTAGAGCTTGCTCTCCCTGTCTTTGAGTACTGTTTGCACTGTCCCGATTACCTCTTTGCTAACATTCTCTTCAGAGCTGCAGTGAAACCAGGAACCACGTGGAGAAGGCACCCACACTGAAAGTGCCTGGAGGGAACATTGGGGCTTCTTCTCAGTGTCTCTGACATAGGGTTTCACTGTCCCGGGAAACTCTCTGCTAACACCCTGCAGAGCGCTGTGCCCAATATACAGAAATGTCTTGCGGTATCCCCTACAGGGAAAGTGCCAGGAGGGAAAAGTGAGGATTATGTTTAGACTTTCTCGGAACTGCTTCAAATCAACTAGATATCTTTGTGCTGTAAATCTCCCAACAGCCAAACGCAAAAGCAGCAAACATCTCGCTGTATGTCCCACATCCAAAGTGCCAGGAGAGTAATGTAGAGCTTGCTCTCCCTGTCTTTGAGTACGTTTGCACTGTCCCGATTACCTCTTTGCTAACATTCTCTTCAGAGCTGCAGTGAAACCAGGAACCACGTGGAGAAGGCACCCACACTGAAAGTGCCTGGAGGGAACATTGGGGCTTCTTCTCAGTGTCTCTGACATAGGGTTTCACTGTCCCGGGAAAGTCTCTGCTAACACCCTGCACAGCGCTGTGCCCAATATACAGAAATGTTTTGCGGTATCCCCTACAGGGAAAGTGCCAGGAGGGAAAAGTGAGGATTATGTTTAGACTTTCTCGGAACTGCTTCAAATCAACTAGATATCTTTGTGCTGTAAATCTCCCAACAGCCAAATGTAAAAGCAGCAAACATCTCGCTGTATGTCCCACATCCAAAGTGCCAAGAGAGTAATGTAGAGCTTGCTCTCCCTGTCTTTGAGTACTGTTTGCACTGTCCCGATTACCTCTTTGCTAACATTCTCTTCAGAGCTGCAGTGAAACCAGGAACCACGTGGAGAAGGCACCCACACTGAAAGTGCCTGGAGGGAACATTGGGGCTTCTTCTCAGTGTCTCTGATATAGGGTTTCACTGTCCCGGGAAACTCTCTGCTAACACCCTGCACAGCGCTGTGCCCAATATACAGAAACGTCTTGCGGTATCTCCTACAGGGAAAGTGCCAGGAGGGAAAAGTGAGGATTATGTTTAGACTTTCTCGGAACTGCTTCAAATCAACTAGATATCTTTGTGCTGTAAATCTCCCAACAGCCAAATGCAAAAGCAGCAAACATCTCGCTGTATGTCCCACATCCAAAGTGCCAAGAGAGAGCTTGCTCTCCCTGTCTTTGAGTACTGTTTGCACTGTCCCGATTACCTCTTTGCTAACATTCTCTTCAGAGCTGCAGTGAAACCAGGAACCACGTGAGAAGGCACCCACACTGAAAGTGCCTGGAAGGAACACTGGGGCTTCTTCTCAGTGTCTCTGATATAGGGTTTCACTGTCCTGGGAAAGTCTCTGCTAACACCCTGCACAGCGCTGTGCCCAATATACAGAAATGTCTTGCGGTATCCCCTACAGGGAAAGTGCCAGGAGGGAAAAGTGAGGATTATGTTTAGACTTTCTCGGAACTGCTTCAAATCAACTAGATATCTTTGTGCTGTAAATCTCCCAACAGCCAAACGCAAAAGCAGCAAACATCTCGCTGTATGTCCCACATCCAAAGTGCCAAGAGAGTAATGTAGAGCTTGCTCTCCCTGTCTTTGAGTACTGTTTGCACTGTCCAGATTACCTCTTTGCTAACATTCTCTTCAGAGCTGCAGTGAAACCAGGAACCACGTGGAGAAGGCACCCACACTGAAAGTGCCTGGAGGGAACATTGGGGCTTCTTCTCAGTGTCTCTGACATAGGGTTTCACTGTCCCGGGAAAGTCTCTGCTAACACCCTGCACAGCGCTGTGCCCAATATACAGAAATGTCTTGCGGTATCCCCTACAGGGAAAGTGCCAGGAGGGAAAAGTGAGGATTATGTTTAGACTTTCTCGGAACTGCTTCAAATCAACTAGATATCTTTGTGCTGTAAATCTCCCAACAGCCAAATGTAAAAGCAGCAAACATCTCGCTGTATGTCCCACATCCAAAGTGCCAAGAGAGTAATGTAGAGCTTGCTCTCCCTGTCTTTGAGTACTGTTTGCACTGTCCCGATTACCTCTTTGCTAACATTCTCTTCAGAGCTGCAGTGAAACCAGGAACCACGTGGAGAAGGCACCCACACTGAAAGTGCCTGGAGGGAACATTGGGGCTTCTTCTCAGTGTCTCTGATATAGGGTTTCACTGTCCCGGGAAACTCTCTGCTAACACCCTGCAGAGCGCTGTGCCCAATATACAGAAACGTCTTGCGGTATCTCCTACAGGGAAAGTGCCAGGAGGGAAAAGTGAGGATTATGTTTAGACTTTCTCGGAACTGCTTCAAATCAACTAGATATCTTTGTGCTGTAAATCTCCCAACAGCCAAATGCAAAAGCAGCAAACATCTCGCTGTATGTCCCACATCCAAAGTGCCAAGAGAGTAATGTAGAGCTTGCTCTCCCTGTCTTTGAGTACTGTTTGCACTGTCCCGATTACCTCTTTGCTAACATTCTCTTCAGAGCTGCAGTGAAACCAGGAACCACGTGGAGAAGGCACCCACACTGAAAGTGCCTGGAGGGAACATTGGGGCTTCTTCTCAGTGTCTCTGATATAGGGTTTCACTGTCCCGGGAAACTCTCTGCTAACACCCTGCAGAGCGCTGTGCCCAATATACAGAAACGTCTTGCGGTATCTCCTACAGGGAAAGTGCCAGGAGGGAAAAGTGAGGATTATGTTTAGACTTTCTCGGAACTGCTTCAAATCAACTAGATATCTTTGTGCTGTAAATCTCCCAACAGCCAAATGTAAAAGCAGCAAACATCTCGCTGTATGTCCCACATCCAAAGTGCCAAGAGAGAGCTTGCTCTCCCTGTCTTTGAGTACTGTTTGCACTGTCCCGATTACCTCTTTGCTAACATTCTCTTCAGAGCTGCAGTGAAACCAGGAACCACGTGGAGAAGGCACCCACACTGAAAGTGCCTGGAGGGAACATTGGGGCTTCTTCTCAGTGTCTCTGACATAGGGTTTCACTGTCCCGGGAAAGTCTCTGCTAACACCCTGCACAGCGCTGTGCCCAATATACAGAAATGTCTTGCGGTATCCCCTACAGGGAAAGTGCCAGGAGGGAAAAGTGAGGATTATATTTAGACTTTCTCGGAACTGCTTCAAATCAACTAGATATCTTTGTGCTGTAAATCTCCCAACAGCCAAACGCAAAAGCAGCAAACATCTCGCTGTATGTCCCACATCCAAAGTGCCAAGAGAGTAATGTAGAGCTTGCTCTCCCTGTATTTGAGTACGTTTGCACTGTCCCGATTACCTCTTTGCTAACATTCTCTTCAGAGCTGCAGTGAAACCAGGAACCACGTGGAGAAGGCACCCACACTGAAAGTGCCTGGAGGGAACATTGGGGCTTCTTCTCAGTGTCTCTGATATAGGGTTTCACTGTCCCGGGAAACTCTCTGCTAACACCCTGCAGAGCGCTGTGCCCAATATACAGAAACGTCTTGCGGTATCTCCTACAGGGAAAGTGCCAGGAGGGAAAAGTGAGGATTATGTTTAGACTTTCTCGGAACTGCTTCAAATCAACTAGATATCTTTGTGCTGTAAATCTCCCAACAGCCAAATGTAAAAGCAGCAAACATCTCGCTGTATGTCCCACATCCAAAGTGCCAAGAGAGAGCTTGCTCTCCCTGTCTTTGAGTACTGTTTGCACTGTCCCGATTACCTCTTTGCTAACATTCTCTTCAGAGCTGCAGTGAAACCAGGAACCACGTGGAGAAGGCACCCACACTGAAAGTGCCTGGAGGGAACATTGGGGCTTCTTCTCAGTGTCTCTGACATAGGGTTTCACTGTCCCGGGAAACTCTCTGCTAACACCCTGCAGAGCGCTGTGCCCAATATACAGAAACGTCTTGCGGTATCTCCTACAGGGAAAGTGCCAGGAGGGAAAAGTGAGGATTATGTTTAGACTTTCTCGGAACTGCTTCAAATCAACTAGATATCTTTGTGCTGTAAATCTCCCAACAGCCAAATGTAAAAGCAGCAAACATCTCGCTGTATGTCCCACATCCAAAGTGCCAAGAGAGAGCTTGCTCTCCCTGTCTTTGAGTACTGTTTGCGCTGTCCCGATTACCTCTTTGCTAACATTCTCTTCAGAGCTGCAGTGAAACCAGGAACCACGTGGAGAAGGCACCCACACTGAAAGTGCCTGGAAGGAACATTGGGGCTTCTTCTCAGTGTCTCTGACATAGGGTTTCACTGTCCCGGGAAAGTCTCTGCTAACACCCTGCAGAGCGCTGTGCCCAATATACAGAAATGTCTTGCGGTATCCCCTACAGGGAAAGTGCCAGGAGGGAAAAGTGAGGATTATGTTTAGACTTTCTCGGAACTGCTTCAAATCAACTAGATATCTTTGTGCTGTAAATCTCCCAACAGCCAAACGCAAAAGCAGCAAACATCTCACTGTATGTCCCACATCCAAAGTGCCAAGAGAGTAATGTAGAGCTTGCTCTCCCTGTCTTTGAGTACTGTTTGCACTGTCCCGATTACCTCTTTGCTAACATTCTCTTCAGAGCTGCAGTGAAACCGGGAACCACGTGGAGAAGGCACCCACACTGAAAGTGCCTGGAGGGAACATTGGGGCTTCTTCTCAGTGTCTCTGATATAGGGTTTCACTGTCCCGGGAAACTCTCTGCTAACACCCTGCACAGCGCTGTGCCCAATATACAGAAACGTCTTGCGGTATCTCCTACAGGGAAAGTGCCAGGAGGGAAAAGTGAGGATTATGTTTAGACTTTCTCGGAACTGCTTCAAATCAACTAGATATCTTTGTGCTGTAAATCTCCCAACAGCCAAATGTAAAAGCAGCAAACATCTCGCTGTATGTCCCACATCCAAAGTGCCAAGAGAGAGCTTGCTCTCCCTGTCTTTGAGTACTGTTTGCACTGTCCCGATTACCTCTTTGCTAACATTCTCTTCAGAGCTGCAGTGAAACCAGGAACCACGTGGAGAAGGCACCCACACTGAAAGTGCCTGGAGGGAACATTGGGGCTTCTTCTCAGTGTCTCTGATATAGGGTTTCACTGTCCCGGGAAACTCTCTGCTAACACCCTGCAGAGCGCTGTGCCCAATATACAGAAACGTCTTGCGGTATCCCCTACAGGGAAAGTGCCAGGAGGGAAAAGTGAGGATTATGTTTAGACTTTCTCGGAACTGCTTCAAATCAACTAGATATCTTTGTGCTGTAAATCTCCCAACAGCCAAATGTAAAAGCAGCAAACATCTCGCTGTATGTCCCACATCCAAAGTGCCAAGAGAGTAATGTAGAGCTTGCTCTCCCTGTCTTTGAGTACTGTTTGCACTGTCCTGATTACCTCTTTGCTAACATTCTCTTCAGAGCTGCAGTGAAACCAGGAACCACGTGGAGAAGGCACCCACACTGAAAGTGCCTGGAGGGAACATTGGGGCTTCTTCTCAGTGTCTCTGATATAGGGTTTCACTGTCCCGGGAAACTCTCTGCTAACACCCTGCAGAGCGCTGTGCCCAATATACAGAAACGTCTTGCGGTATCTCCTACAGGGAAAGTGCCAGGAGGGAAAAGTGAGGATTATGTTTAGACTTTCTCGGAACTGCTTCAAATCAACTAGATATCTTTGTGCTCTAAATCTCCCAACAGCCAAATGTAAAAGCAGCAAACATCTCGCTGTATGTCCCACATCCAAAGTGCCAAGAGAGAGCTTGCTCTCCCTGTCTTTGAGTACTGTTTGCACTGTCCCGATTACCTCTTTGCTAACATTCTCTTCAGAGCTGCAGTGAAACCAGGAACCACGTGGAGAAGGCACCCACACTGAAAGTGCCTGGAGGGAACATTGGGGCTTCTTCTCAGTGTCTCTGATATAGGGTTTCACTGTCCCGGGAAACTCTCTGCTAACACCCTGCAGAGCGCTGTGCCCAATATACAGAAACGTCTTGCGGTATCCCCTACAGGGAAAGTGCCAGGAGGGAAAAGTGAGGATTATGTTTAGACTTTCTCGGAACTGCTTCAAATCAACTAGATATCTTTGTGCTGTAAATCTCCCAACAGCCAAATGTAAAAGCAGCAAACATCTCGCTGTATGTCCCACATCCAAAGTGCCAAGAGAGAGCTTGCTCTCCCTGTCTTTGAGTACTGTTTGCACTGTCCCGATTACCTCTTTGCTAACATTCTCTTCAGAGCTGCAGTGAAACCAGGAACCACGTGGAGAAGGCACCCACACTGAAAGTGCCTGGAGGGAACATTGGGGCTTCTTCTCAGTGTCTCTGACATAGGGTTTCACTGTCCCGGGAAAGTCTCTGCTAACACCCTGCACAGCGCTGTGCCCAATATACAGAAATGTCTTGCGGTATCCCCTACAGGGAAAGTGCCAGGAGGGAAAAGTGAGGATTATGTTTAGACTTTCTCGGAACTGCTTCAAATCAACTAGATATCTTTGTGCTGTAAATCTCCCAACAGCCAAATGTAAAAGCAGCAAACATCTCGCTGTATGTCCCACATCCAAAGTGCCAAGAGAGTAATGTAGAGCTTGCTCTCCCTGTCTTTGAGTACTGTTTGCACTGTCCCGATTACCTCTTTGCTAACATTCTCTTCAGAGCTGCAGTGAAACCAGGAACCACGTGGAGAAGGCACCCACACTGAAAGTGCCTGGAGGGAACATTGGGGCTTCTTCTCAGTGTCTCTGATATAGGGTTTCACTGTCCCGGGAAACTCTCTGCTAACACCCTGCAGAGCGCTGTGCCCAATATACAGAAACGTCTTGCGGTATCTCCTACAGGAAAAGTGCCAGGAGGGAAAAGTGAGGATTATGTTTAGACTTTCTCGGAACTGCTTCAAATCAACTAGATATCTTTGTGCTGTAAATATCCCAACAGCCAAACGCAAAAGCAGCAAACATCTCGCTGTATGTCCCACATCCAAAGTGCCAAGAGAGAGCTTGCTCTCCCTGTCTTTGAGTACTGTTTGCGCTGTCCCGATTACCTCTTTGCTAACATTCTCTTCAGAGCTGCAGTGAAACCAGGAACCACGTGGAGAAGGCACCCACACTGAAAGTGCCTGGAGGGAACATTGGGGCTTCTTCTCAGTGTCTCTGATATAGGGTTTCACTGTCCCGGGAAACTCTCTGCTAACACCCTGCAGAGCGCTGTGCCCAATATACAGAAACGTCTTGCGGTATCTCCTACAGGGAAAGTGCCAGGAGGGAAAAGTGAGGATTATGTTTAGACTTTCTCGGAACTGCTTCAAATCAACTAGATATCTTTGTGCTGTAAATCTCCCAACAGCCAAATGCAAAAGCAGCAAACATCTCGCTGTATGTCCCACATCCAAAGTGCCAAGAGAGAGCTTGCTCTCCCTGTCTTTGAGTACTGTTTGCACTGTCCCGATTACCTCTTTGCTAACATTCTCTTCAGAGCTGCAGTGAAACCAGGAACCACGTGGAGAAGGCACCCACACTGAAAGTGCCTGGAGGGAACATTGGGGCTTCTTCTCAGTGTCTCTGATATAGGGTTTCACTGTCCCGGGAAACTCTCTGCTAACACCCTGCAGAGCGCTGTGCCCAATATACAGAAACGTCTTGCGGTATCCCCTACAGGGAAAGTGCCAGGAGGGAAAAGTGAGGATTATGTTTAGACTTTCTCGGAACTGCTTCAAATCAACTAGATATCTTTGTGCTGTAAATCTCCCAACAGCCAAATGTAAAAGCAGCAAACATCTCGCTGTATGTCCCACATCCAAAGTGCCAAGAGAGAGCTTGCTCTCCCTGTCTTTGAGTACTGTTTGCACTGTCCCGATTACCTCTTTGCTAACATTCTCTTCAGAGCTGCAGTGAAACCAGGAACCACGTGGAGAAGGCACCCACACTGAAAGTGCCTGGAGGGAACATTGGGGCTTCTTCTCAGTGTCTCTGACATAGGGTTTCACTGTCCCGGGAAAGTCTCTGCTAACACCCAGCACAGCGCTGTGCCCAATATACAGAAATGTCTTGCGGTATCCCCTACAGGGAAAGTGCCAGGAGGGAAAAGTGAGGATTATGTTTAGACTTTCTCGGAACTGCTTCAAATCAACTAGATATCTTTGTGCTGTAAATCTCCCAACAGCCAAATGTAAAAGCAGCAAACATCTCGCTGTATGTCCCACATCCAAAGTGCCAAGAGAGTAATGTAGAGCTTGCTCTCCCTGTCTTTGAGTACTGTTTGCACTGTCCCGATTACCTCTTTGCTAACATTCTCTTCAGAGCTGCAGTGAAACCAGGAACCACGTGGAGAAGGCACCCACACTGAAAGTGCCTGGAGGGAACATTGGGGCTTCTTCTCAGTGTCTCTGATATAGGGTTTCACTGTCCCGGGAAACTCTCTGCTAACACCCTGCAGAGCGCTGTGCCCAATATACAGAAACGTCTTGCGGTATCTCCTACAGGGAAAGTGCCAGGAGGGAAAAGTGAGGATTATGTTTAGACTTTCTCGGAACTGCTTCAAATCAACTAGATATCTTTGTGCTGTAAATCTCCCAACAGCCAAATGTAAAAGCAGCAAACATCTCGCTGTATGTCCCACATCCAAAGTGCCAAGAGAGAGCTTGCTCTCCCTGTCTTTGAGTACTGTTTGCACTGTCCCGATTACCTCTTTGCTAACATTCTCTTCAGAGCTGCAGTGAAACCAGGAACCACGTGGAGAAGGCACCCACACTGAAAGTGCCTGGAGGGAACATTGGGGCTTCTTCTCAGTGTCTCTGACATAGGGTTTCACTGTCCCGGGAAAGTCTCTGCTAACACCCTGCACAGCGCTGTGCCCAATATACAGAAATGTCTTGCGGTATCCCCAACAGGGAAAGTGCCAGGAGGGAAAAGTGAGGATTATGTTTAGACTTTCTCGGAACTGCTTCAAATCAACTAGATATCTTTGTGCTGTAAATCTCCCAACAGCCAAATGTAAAAGCAGCAAACATCTCGCTGTATGTCCCACATCCAAAGTGCCAAGAGAGTAATGTAGAGCTTGCTCTGCCTGTCTTTGAGTACTGTTTGCACTGTCCCGATTACCTCTTTGCTAACATTCTCTTCAGAGCTGCAGTGAAACCAGGAACCACGTGGAGAAGGCACCCACACTGAAAGTGCCTGGAGGGAACATTGGGGCTTCTTCTCAGTGTCTCTGATATAGGGTTTCACTGTCCCGGGAAACTCTCTGCTAACACCCTGCAGAGCGCTGTGCCCAATATACAGAAACGTCTTGCGGTATCTCCTACAGGGAAAGTGCCAGGAGGGAAAAGTGAGGATTATGTTTAGACTTTCTCGGAACTGCTTCAAATCAACTAGATATCTTTGTGCTGTAAATCTCCCAACAGCCAAATGTAAAAGCAGCAAACATCTCGCTGTATGTCCCACATCCAAAGTGCCAAGAGAGAGCTTGCTCTCCCTGTCTTTGAGTACTGTTTGCACTGTCCCGATTACCTCTTTGCTAACATTCTCTTCAGAGCTGCAGTGAAACCAGGAACCACGTGGAGAAGGCACCCACACTGAAAGTGCCTGGAGGGAACATTGGGGCTTCTTCTCAGTGTCTCTGATATAGGGTTTCACTGTCCCGGGAAACTCTCTGCTAACACCCTGCACAGCGCTGTGCCCAATATACAGAAACGTCTTGCGGTATCTCCTACAGGGAAAGTGCCAGGAGGGAAAAGTGAGGATTATGTTTAGACTTTCTCGGAACTGCTTCAAATCAACTAGATATCTTTGTGCTGTAAATCTCCCAACAGCCAAATGTAAAAGCAGCAAACATCTCGCTGTATGTCCCACATCCAAAGTGCCAAGAGAGAGCTTGCTCTCCCTGTCTTTGAGTACTGTTTGCACTGTCCCGATTACCTCTTTGCTAACATTCTCTTCAGAGCTGCAGTGAAACCAGGAACCACGTGGAGAAGGCACCCACACTGAAAGTGCCTGGAGGGAACGTTGGGGCTTCTTCTCAGTGTCTCTGATATAGGGTTTCACTGTCCCGGGAAACTCTCTGCTAACACCCTGCAGAGCGCTGTGCCCAATATACAGAAACGTCTTGCGGTATCTCCTACAGGGAAAGTGCCAGGAGGGAAAAGTGAGGATTATGTTTAGACTTTCTCGGAACTGCTTCAAATCAACTAGATATCTTTGTGCTGTAAATCTCCCAACAGCCAAACGCAAAAGCAGCAAACATCTCGCTGTATGTCCCACATCCAAAGTGCCAAGAGAGAGCTTGCTCTCCCTGTCTTTGAGTACTGTTTGCACTGTCCCGATTACCTCTTTGCTAACATTCTCTTCAGAGCTGCAGTGAAACCAGGAACCACGTGGAGAAGGCACCCACACTGAAAGTGCCTGGAGGGAACATTGGGGCTTCTTCTCAGTGTCTCTGATATAGGGTTTCACTGTCCCGGGAAACTCTCTGCTAACACCCTGCAGAGCGCTGTGCCCAATATACAGAAACGTCTTGCGGTATCTCCTACAGGGAAAGTGCCAGGAGGGAAAAGTGAGGATTATGTTTAGACTTTCTCGGAACTGCTTCAAATCAACTAGATATCTTTGTGCTGTAAATCTCCCAACAGCCAAATGTAAAAGCAGCAAACATCTCGCTGTATGTCCCACATCCAAAGTGCCAAGAGAGAGCTTGCTCTCCCTGTCTTTGAGTACTGTTTGCACTGTCCCGATTACCTCTTTGCTAACATTCTCTTCAGAGCTGCAGTGAAACCAGGAACCACGTGGAGAAGGCACCCACACTGAAAGTGCCTGGAGGGAACATTGGGGCTTCTTCTCAGTGTCTCTGACATAGGGTTTCACTGTCCCGGGAAACTCTCTGCTAACACCCTGCAGAGCGCTGTGCCCAATATACAGAAATGTCTTGCGGTATCCCCTACAGGGAAAGTGCCAGGAGGGAAAAGTGAGGATTATGTTTAGACTTTCTCGGAACTGCTTCAAATCAACTAGATATCTTTGTGCTGTAAATCTCCCAACAGCCAAACGCAAAAGCAGCAAACATCTCGCTGTATGTCCCACATCCAAAGTGCCAAGAGAGTAATGTAGAGCTTGCTCTCCCTGTCTTTGAGTACTGTTTGCACTGTCCCGATTACCTCTTTGCTAACATTCTCTTCAGAGCTGCAGTGAAACCAGGAACCACGTGGAGAAGGCACCCACACTGAAAGTGCCTGGAGGGAACATTGGGGCTTCTTCTCAGTGTCTCTGATATAGGGTTTCACTGTCCCGGGAAACTCTCTGCTAACACCCTGCAGAGCGCTGTGCCCAATATACAGAAACGTCTTGCGGTATCTCCTACAGGGAAAGTGCCAGGAGGGAAAAGTGAGGATTATGTTTAGACTTTCTCGGAACTGCTTCAAATCAACTAGATATCTTTGTGCTCTAAATCTCCCAACAGCCAAATGTAAAAGCAGCAAACATCTCGCTGTATGTCCCACATCCAAAGTGCCAAGAGAGAGCTTGCTCTCCCTGTCTTTGAGTACTGTTTGCACTGTCCCGATTACCTCTTTGCTAACATTCTCTTCAGAGCTGCAGTGAAACCAGGAACCACGTGGAGAAGGCACCCACACTGGAAGTGCCTGGAAGGAACGTTGGGGCTTCTTCTCAGTGTCTCTGATATAGGGTTTCACTGTCCCGGGAAACTCTCTGCTAACACCCTGCAGAGCGCTGTGCCCAATATACAGAAACGTCTTGCGGTATCTCCTACAGGGAAAGTGCCAGGAGGGAAAAGTGAGGATTATGTTTAGACTTTCTCGGAACTGCTTCAAATCAACTAGATATCTTTGTGCTGTAAATCTCCCAACAGCCAAATGTAAAAGCAGCAAACATCTCGCTGTATGTCCCACATCCAAAGTGCCAAGAGAGAGCTTGCTCTCCCTGTCTTTGAGTACTGCTTGCGCTGTCCCGATTACCTCTTTGCTAACATTCTCTTCAGAGCTGCAGTGAAACCAGGAACCACGTGGAGAAGGCACCCACACTGAAAGTGCCTGGAGGGAACATTGGGGCTTCTTCTCAGTGTCTCTGATATAGGGTTTCACTGTCCGGGGAAACTCTCTGCTAACACCCTGCAGAGCGCTGTGCCCAATATACAGAAACGTCTTGCGGTATCTCCTACAGGGAAAGTGCCAGGAGGGAAAAGTGAGGATTATGTTTAGACTTTCTCGGAACTGCTTCAAATCAACTAGATATCTTTGTGCTGTAAATCTCCCAACAGCCAAATGTAAAAGCAGCAAACATCTCGCTGTATGTCCCACATCCAAAGTGCCAAGAGAGTAATGTAGAGCTTGCTCTCCCTGTCTTTGAGTACTGTTTGCACTGTCCCGATTACCTCTTTGCTAACATTCTCTTCAGAGCTGCAGTGAAACCAGGAACCACGTGGAGAAGGCACCCACACTGGAAGTGCCTGGAAGGAACATTGGGGCTTCTTCTCAGTGTCTCTGATATAGGGTTTCACTGTCCCGGGAAACTCTCTGCTAACACCCTGCAGAGCGCTGTGCCCAATATACAGAAACGTCTTGCGGTATCTCCTACAGGGAAAGTGCCAGGAGGGAAAAGTGAGGATTATGTTTAGACTTTCTCGGAACTGCTTCAAATCAACTAGATATCTTTGTGCTGTAAATCTCCCAACAGCCAAATGTAAAAGCAGCAAACATCTCGCTGTATGTCCCACATCCAAAGTGCCAAGAGAGTAATGTAGAGCTTGCTCTCCCTGTCTTTGAGTACTGTTTGCACTGTCCCGATTACCTCTTTGCTAACATTCTCTTCAGAGCTGCAGTGAAACCAGGAACCACGTGGAGAAGGCACCCACACTGAAAGTGCCTGGAGGGAACATTGGGGCTTCTTCTCAGTGTCTCTGATATAGGGTTTCACTGTCCCGGGAAAGTCTCTGCTAACACCCTGCAGAGCGCTGTGCCCAATATACAGAAATGTCTTGCGGTATCCCCTACAGGGAAAGTGCCAGGAGGGAAAAGTGAGGATTATGCTTAGACTTTCTCGGAACTGCTTCAAATCAACTAGATATCTTTGTGCTGTAAATCTCCCAACAGCCAAACGCAAAAGCAGCAAACATCTCGCTGTATGTCCCACATCCAAAGTGCCAAGAGAGTAATGTAGAGCTTGCTCTCCCTGTCTTTGAGTACTGTTTGCACTGTCCCGATTACCTCTTTGCTAACATACTCTTCAGAGCTGCAGTGAAACCAGGAACCACGTGGAGAAGGCACCCACACTGGAAGTGCCTGGAAGGAACGTTGGGGCTTCTTCTCAGTGTCTCTGACATAGGGTTTCACTGTCCCGGGAAACTCTCTGCTAACACCCTGCAGAGCGCTCTGCCCAATATACAGAAACGTCTTGCGGTATCTCCTAGAGGGAAAGTGCCAGGAGGGAAAAGTGAGGATTATGTTTAGACTTTCTCGGAACTGCTTCAAATCAACTAGATATCTTTGTGCTGTAAATCTCCCAACAGCCAAATGTAAAAGCAGCAAACATCTCGCTGTATGTCCCACATCCAAAGTGCCAAGAGAGAGCTTGCTCTCCCTGTCTTTGAGTACTGCTTGCGCTGTCCCGATTACCTCTTTGCTAACATTCTCTTCAGAGCTGCAGTGAAACCAGGAACCACGTGGAGAAGGCACCCACACTGAAAGTGCCTGGAGGGAACATTGGGGCTTCTTCTCAGTGTCTCTGATATAGGGTTTCACTGTCCGGGGAAACTCTCTGCTAACACCCTGCAGAGCGCTGTGCCCAATATACAGAAACGTCTTGCGGTATCCCCTACAGGGAAAGTGCCTGGAGGGAAAAGTGAGGATTATGTTTAGACTTTCTCGGAACTGCTTCAAATCAACTAGATATCTTTGTGCTGTAAATCTCCCAACAGCCAAATGTAAAAGCAGCAAACATCTCGCTGTATGTCCCACATCCAAAGTGCCAAGAGAGTAATGTAGAGCTTGCTCTCCCTGTCTTTGAGTACTGTTTGCACTGTCCCGATTACCTCTTTGCTAACATTCTCTTCAGAGCTGCAGTGAAACCAGGAACCACGTGGAGAAGGCACCCACACTGAAAGTGCCTGGAGGGAACATTGGGGCTTCTTCTCAGTGTCTCTGATATAGGGTTTCACTGTCCCGGGAAACTCTCTGCTAACACCCTGCAGAGCGCTGTGCCCAATATACAGAAACGTCTTGCGGTATCTCCTACAGGGAAAGTGCCAGGAGGGAAAAGTGAGGATTATGTTTAGACTTTCTCGGAACTGCTTCAAATCAACTAGATATCTTTGTGCTGTAAATCTCCCAACAGCCAAATGTAAAAGCAGCAAACATCTCGCTGTATGTCCCACATCCAAAGTGCCAAGAGAGAGCTTGCTCTCCCTGTCTTTGAGTACTGTTTGCACTGTCCCGATTACCTCTTTGCTAACATTCTCTTCAGAGCTGCAGTGAAACCAGGAACCACGTGGAGAAGGCACCCACACTGGAAGTGCCTGGAAGGAACGTTGGGGCTTCTTCTCAGTGTCTCTGATATAGGGTTTCACTGTCCCGGGAAAGTCTCTGCTAACACCCTGCAGAGCGCTGTGCCCAATATACAGAAACGTCTTGCGGTATCTCCTACAGGGAAAGTGCCAGGAGGGAAAAGTGAGGATTATGTTTAGACTTTCTCGGAACTGCTTCAAATCAACTAGATATCTTTGTGCTGTAAATCTCCCAACAGCCAAATGTAAAAGCAGCAAACATCTCGCTGTATGTCCCACATCCAAAGTGCCAAGAGAGAGCTTGCTCTCCCTGTCTTTGAGTACTGCTTGCGCTGTCCCGATTACCTCTTTGCTAACATTCTCTTCAGAGCTGCAGTGAAACCAGGAACCACGTGGAGAAGGCACCCACACTGAAAGTGCCTGGAGGGAACATTGGGGCTTCTTCTCAGTGTCTCTGATATAGGGTTTCACTGTCCCGGGAAACTCTCTGCTAACACCCTGCAGAGCGCTGTGCCCAATATACAGAAACGTCTTGCGGTATCTCCTACAGGGAAAGTGCCAGGAGGGAAAAGTGAGGATTATGTTTAGACTTTCTCGGAACTGCTTCAAATCAACTAGATATCTTTGTGCTGTAAATCTCCCAACAGCCAAATGTAAAAGCAGCAAACATCTCGCTGTATGTCCCACATCCAAAGTGCCAAGAGAGAGCTTGCTCTCCCTGTCTTTGAGTACTGCTTGCGCTGTCCCGATTACCTCTTTGCTAACATTCTCTTCAGAGCTGCAGTGAAACCAGGAACCACGTGGAGAAGGCACCCACACTGGAAGTGCCTGGAAGGAACATTGGGGCTTCTTCTCAGTGTCTCTGATATAGGGTTTCACTGTCCCGGGAAACTCTCTGCTAACACCCTGCAGAGCGCTGTGCCCAATATACAGAAACGTCTTGCGGTATCTCCTACAGGGAAAGTGCCAGGAGGGAAAAGTGAGGATTATGTTTAGACTTTCTCGGAACTGCTTCAAATCAACTAGATATCTTTGTGCTGTAAATCTCCCAACAGCCAAATGTAAAAGCAGCAAACATCTCGCTGTATGTCCCACATCCAAAGTGCCAAGAGAGTAATGTAGAGCTTGCTCTCCCTGTCTTTGAGTACTGTTTGCACTGTCCCGATTACCTCTTTGCTAACATTCTCTTCAGAGCTGCAGTGAAACCAGGAACCACGTGGAGAAGGCACCCACACTGAAAGTGCCTGGAGGGAACATTGGGGCTTCTTCTCAGTGTCTCTGATATAGGGTTTCACTGTCCCGGGAAAGTCTCTGCTAACACCCTGCAGAGCGCTGTGCCCAATATACAGAAATGTCTTGCGGTATCCCCTACAGGGAAAGTGCCAGGAGGGAAAAGTGAGGATTATGCTTAGACTTTCTCGGAACTGCTTCAAATCAACTAGATATCTTTGTGCTGTAAATCTCCCAACAGCCAAACGCAAAAGCAGCAAACATCTCGCTGTATGTCCCACATCCAAAGTGCCAAGAGAGTAATGTAGAGCTTGCTCTCCCTGTCTTTGAGTACTGTTTGCACTGTCCCGATTACCTCTTTGCTAACATTCTCTTCAGAGCTGCAGTGAAACCAGGAACCACGTGGAGAAGGCACCCACACTGAAAGTGCCTGGAGGGAACATTGGGGCTTCTTCTCAGTGTCTCTGATATAGGGTTTCACTGTCCCGGGAAACTCTCTGCTAACACCCTGCAGAGCGCTGTGCCCAATATACAGAAACGTCTTGCGGTATCTCCTACAGGGAAAGTGCCAGGAGGGAAAAGTGAGGATTATGTTTAGACTTTCTCGGAACTGCTTCAAATCAACTAGATATCTTTGTGCTGTAAATCTCCCAACAGCCAAATGTAAAAGCAGCAAACATCTCGCTGTATGTCCCACATCCAAAGTGCCAAGAGAGAGCTTGCTCTCCCTGTCTTTGAGTACTGTTTGCACTGTCCCGATTACCTCTTTGCTAACATTCTCTTCAGAGCTGCAGTGAAACCAGGAACCACGTGGAGAAGGCACCCACACTGAAAGTGCCTGGAGGGAACATTGGGGCTTCTTCTCAGTGTCTCTGATATAGGGTTTCACTGTCCCGGGAAAGTCTCTGCTAACACCCTGCACAGCGCTGTGCCCAATATACAGAAACGTCTTGCGGTATCCCCTACAGGGAAAGTGCCAGGAGGGAAAAGTGAGGATTATGTTTAGACTTTCTCGGAACTGCTTCAAATCAACTAGATATCTTTGTGCTGTAAATCTCCCAACAGCCAAACGCAAAAGCAGGAAACATCTCGCTGTATGTCCCACATCCAAAGTGCCAAGAGAGTAATGTAGAGCTTGCTCTCCCTGTCTTTGAGTACTGTTTGCACTGTCCCGATTACCTCTTTGCTAACATTCTCTTCAGAGCTGCAGTGAAACCAGGAACCACGTGGAGAAGGCACCCACACTGAAAGTGCCTGGAGGGAACATTGGGGCTTCTTCTCAGTGTCTCTGATATAGGGTTTCACTGTCCCGGGAAACTCTCTGCTAACACCCTGCAGAGCGCTGTGCCCAATATACAGAAACGTCTTGCGGTATCTCCTACAGGGAAAGTGCCAGGAGGGAAAAGTGAGGATTATGTTTAGACTTTCTCGGAACTGCTTCAAATCAACTAGATATCTTTGTGCTGTAAATCTCCCAACAGCCAAATGTAAAAGCAGCAAACATCTCGCTGTATGTCCCACATCCAAAGTGCCAAGAGAGAGCTTGCTCTCCCTGTCTTTGAGTACTGTTTGCACTGTCCCGATTACCTCTTTGCTAACATTCTCTTCAGAGCTGCAGTGAAACCAGGAACCACGTGGAGAAGGCACCCACACTGAAAGTGCCTGGAGGGAACATTGGGGCTTCTTCTCAGTGTCTCTGATATAGGGTTTCACTGTCCCGGGAAACTCTCTGCTAACACCCTGCAGAGCGCTGTGCCCAATATACAGAAACGTCTTGCGGTATCTCCTACAGGGAAAGTGCCAGGAGGGAAAAGTGAGGATTATGTTTAGACTTTCTCGGAACTGCTTCAAATCAACTAGATATCTTTGTGCTGTAAATCTCCCAACAGCCAAACGCAAAAGCAGCAAACATCTCGCTGTATGTCCCACATCCAAAGTGCCAAGAGAGTAATGTAGAGCTTGCTCTCCCTGTCTTTGAGTACTGTTTGCACTGTCCCGATTACCTCTTTGCTAACATTCTCTTCAGAGCTGCAGTGAAACCAGGAACCACGTGGAGAAGGCACCCACACTGAAAGTGCCTGGAGGGAACATTGGGGCTTCTTCTCAGTGTCTCTGATATAGGGTTTCACTGTCCCGGGAAACTCTCTGCTAACACCCTGCACAGCGCTGTGCCCAATATACAGAAACGTCTTGCGGTATCTCCTACAGGGAAAGTGCCAGGAGGGAAAAGTGAGGATTATGTTTAGACTTTCTCGGAACTGCTTCAAATCAACTAGATATCTTTGTGCTGTAAATCTCCCAACAGCCAAATGTAAAAGCAGCAAACATCTCGCTGTATGTCCCACATCCAAAGTGCCAAGAGAGAGCTTGCTCTCCCTGTCTTTGAGTACTGTTTGCACTGTCCCGATTACCTCTTTGCTAACATTCTCTTCAGAGCTGCAGTGAAACCAGGAACCACGTGGAGAAGGCACCCACACTGAAAGTGCCTGGAGGGAACATTGGGGCTTCTTCTCAGTGTCTCTGACATAGGGTTTCACTGTCCCGGGAAAGTCTCTGCTAACACCCTGCACAGCGCTGTGCCCAATATACAGAAATGTTTTGCGGTATCCCCTACAGGGAAAGTGCCAGGAGGGAAAAGTGAGGATTATGTTTAGACTTTCTCGGAACTGCTTCAAATCAACTAGATATCTTTGTGCTGTAAATCTCCCAACAGCCAAATGTAAAAGCAGCAAACATCTCGCTGTATGTCCCACATCCAAAGTGCCAAGAGAGTAATGTAGAGCTTGCTCTCCCTGTCTTTGAGTACTGTTTGCACTGTCCCGATTACCTCTTTGCTAACATTCTCTTCAGAGCTGCAGTGAAACCAGGAACCACGTGGAGAAGGCACCCACACTGAAAGTGCCTGGAGGGAACATTGGGGCTTCTTCTCAGTGTCTCTGACATAGGGTTTCACTGTCCCGGGAAACTCTCTGCTAACACCCTGCAGAGCGCTGTGCCCAATATACAGAAATGTCTTGCGGTATCCCCTACAGGGAAAGTGCCAGGAGGGAAAAGTGAGGATTATGTTTAGACTTTCTCGGAACTGCTTCAAATCAACTAGATATCTTTGTGCTGTAAATCTCCCAACAGCCAAACGCAAAAGCAGCAAACATCTCGCTGTATGTCCCACATCCAAAGTGCCAGGAGAGTAATGTAGAGCTTGCTCTCCCTGTCTTTGAGTACGTTTGCACTGTCCCGATTACCTCTTTGCTAACATTCTCTTCAGAGCTGCAGTGAAACCAGGAACCACGTGGAGAAGGCACCCACACTGAAAGTGCCTGGAGGGAACATTGGGGCTTCTTCTCAGTGTCTCTGACATAGGGTTTCACTGTCCCGGGAAAGTCTCTGCTAACACCCTGCACAGCGCTGTGCCCAATATACAGAAATGTTTTGCGGTATCCCCTACAGGGAAAGTGCCAGGAGGGAAAAGTGAGGATTATGTTTAGACTTTCTCGGAACTGCTTCAAATCAACTAGATATCTTTGTGCTGTAAATCTCCCAACAGCCAAATGTAAAAGCAGCAAACATCTCGCTGTATGTCCCACATCCAAAGTGCCAAGAGAGTAATGTAGAGCTTGCTCTCCCTGTCTTTGAGTACTGTTTGCACTGTCCCGATTACCTCTTTGCTAACATTCTCTTCAGAGCTGCAGTGAAACCAGGAACCACGTGGAGAAGGCACCCACACTGAAAGTGCCTGGAGGGAACATTGGGGCTTCTTCTCAGTGTCTCTGATATAGGGTTTCACTGTCCCGGGAAACTCTCTGCTAACACCCTGCACAGCGCTGTGCCCAATATACAGAAACGTCTTGCGGTATCTCCTACAGGGAAAGTGCCAGGAGGGAAAAGTGAGGATTATGTTTAGACTTTCTCGGAACTGCTTCAAATCAACTAGATATCTTTGTGCTGTAAATCTCCCAACAGCCAAATGCAAAAGCAGCAAACATCTCGCTGTATGTCCCACATCCAAAGTGCCAAGAGAGAGCTTGCTCTCCCTGTCTTTGAGTACTGTTTGCACTGTCCCGATTACCTCTTTGCTAACATTCTCTTCAGAGCTGCAGTGAAACCAGGAACCACGTGAGAAGGCACCCACACTGAAAGTGCCTGGAAGGAACACTGGGGCTTCTTCTCAGTGTCTCTGATATAGGGTTTCACTGTCCTGGGAAAGTCTCTGCTAACACCCTGCACAGCGCTGTGCCCAATATACAGAAATGTCTTGCGGTATCCCCTACAGGGAAAGTGCCAGGAGGGAAAAGTGAGGATTATGTTTAGACTTTCTCGGAACTGCTTCAAATCAACTAGATATCTTTGTGCTGTAAATCTCCCAACAGCCAAACGCAAAAGCAGCAAACATCTCGCTGTATGTCCCACATCCAAAGTGCCAAGAGAGTAATGTAGAGCTTGCTCTCCCTGTCTTTGAGTACTGTTTGCACTGTCCCGATTACCTCTTTGCTAACATTCTCTTCAGAGCTGCAGTGAAACCAGGAACCACGTGGAGAAGGCACCCACACTGAAAGTGCCTGGAGGGAACATTGGGGCTTCTTCTCAGTGTCTCTGACATAGGGTTTCACTGTCCCGGGAAAGTCTCTGCTAACACCCTGCACAGCGCTGTGCCCAATATACAGAAATGTCTTGCGGTATCCCCTACAGGGAAAGTGCCAGGAGGGAAAAGTGAGGATTATGTTTAGACTTTCTCGGAACTGCTTCAAATCAACTAGATATCTTTGTGCTGTAAATCTCCCAACAGCCAAATGCAAAAGCAGCAAACATCTCGCTGTATGTCCCACATCCAAAGTGCCAAGAGAGTAATGTAGAGCTTGCTCTCCCTGTCTTTGAGTACTGTTTGCACTGTCCCGATTACCTCTTTGCTAACATTCTCTTCAGAGCTGCAGTGAAACCAGGAACCACGTGGAGAAGGCACCCACACTGAAAGTGCCTGGAGGGAACATTGGGGCTTCTTCTCAGTGTCTCTGATATAGGGTTTCACTGTCCCGGGAAACTCTCTGCTAACACCCTGCAGAGCGCTGTGCCCAATATACAGAAACGTCTTGCGGTATCTCCTACAGGGAAAGTGCCAGGAGGGAAAAGTGAGGATTATGTTTAGACTTTCTCGGAACTGCTTCAAATCAACTAGATATCTTTGTGCTGTAAATCTCCCAACAGCCAAATGTAAAAGCAGCAAACATCTCGCTGTATGTCCCACATCCAAAGTGCCAAGAGAGAGCTTGCTCTCCCTGTCTTTGAGTACTGTTTGCACTGTCCCGATTACCTCTTTGCTAACATTCTCTTCAGAGCTGCAGTGAAACCAGGAACCACGTGGAGAAGGCACCCACACTGAAAGTGCCTGGAGGGAACATTGGGGCTTCTTCTCAGTGTCTCTGACATAGGGTTTCACTGTCCCGGGAAAGTCTCTGCTAACACCCTGCACAGCGCTGTGCCCAATATACAGAAATGTCTTGCGGTATCCCCTACAGGGAAAGTGCCAGGAGGGAAAAGTGAGGATTATATTTAGACTTTCTCGGAACTGCTTCAAATCAACTAGATATCTTTGTGCTGTAAATCTCCCAACAGCCAAACGCAAAAGCAGCAAACATCTCGCTGTATGTCCCACATCCAAAGTGCCAAGAGAGTAATGTAGAGCTTGCTCTCCCTGTATTTGAGTACGTTTGCACTGTCCCGATTACCTCTTTGCTAACATTCTCTTCAGAGCTGCAGTGAAACCAGGAACCACGTGGAGAAGGCACCCACACTGAAAGTGCCTGGAGGGAACATTGGGGCTTCTTCTCAGTGTCTCTGATATAGGGTTTCACTGTCCCGGGAAACTCTCTGCTAACACCCTGCAGAGCGCTGTGCCCAATATACAGAAACGTCTTGTGGTATCTCCTACAGGGAAAGTGCCAGGAGGGAAAAGTGAGGATTATGTTTAGACTTTCTCGGAACTGCTTCAAATCAACTAGATATCTTTGTGCTGTAAATCTCCCAACAGCCAAATGTAAAAGCAGCAAACATCTCGCTGTATGTCCCACATCCAAAGTGCCAAGAGAGAGCTTGCTCTCCCTGTCTTTGAGTACTGTTTGCACTGTCCCGATTACCTCTTTGCTAACATTCTCTTCAGAGCTGCAGTGAAACCAGGAACCACGTGGAGAAGGCACCCACACTGAAAGTGCCTGGAGGGAACATTGGGGCTTCTTCTCAGTGTCTCTGATATAGGGTTTCACTGTCCCGGGAAAGTCTCTGCTAACACCCTGCAGAGCGCTGTGCCCAATATACAGAAACGTCTTGCGGTATCTCCTACAGGGAAAGTGCCAGGAGGGAAAAGTGAGGATTATGTTTAGACTTTCTCGGAACTGCTTCAAATCAACTAGATATCTTTGTGCTGTAAATCTCCCAACAGCCAAATGTAAAAGCAGCAAACATCTCGCTGTATGTCCCACATCCAAAGTGCCAAGAGAGAGCTTGCTCTCCCTGTCTTTGAGTACTGTTTGCGCTGTCCCGATTACCTCTTTGCTAACATTCTCTTCAGAGCTGCAGTGAAACCAGGAACCACGTGAGAAGGCACCCACACTGAAAGTGCCTGGAAGGAACATTGGGGCTTCTTCTCAGTGTCTCTGACATAGGGTTTCACTGTCCCGGGAAAGTCTCTGCTAACACCCTGCAGAGCGCTGTGCCCAATATACAGAAATGTCTTGCGGTATCCCCTACAGGGAAAGTGCCAGGAGGGAAAAGTGAGGATTATGTTTAGACTTTCTCGGAACTGCTTCAAATCAACTAGATATCTTTGTGCTGTAAATCTCCCAACAGCCAAACGCAAAAGCAGCAAACATCTCACTGTATGTCCCACATCCAAAGTGCCAAGAGAGTAATGTAGAGCTTGCTCTCCCTGTCTTTGAGTACTGTTTGCACTGTCCCGATTACCTCTTTGCTAACATTCTCTTCAGAGCTGCAGTGAAACCGGGAACCACGTGGAGAAGGCACCCACACTGAAAGTGCCTGGAGGGAACATTGGGGCTTCTTCTCAGTGTCTCTGATATAGGGTTTCACTGTCCCGGGAAACTCTCTGCTAACACCCTGCACAGCGCTGTGCCCAATATACAGAAACGTCTTGCGGTATCTCCTACAGGGAAAGTGCCAGGAGGGAAAAGTGAGGATTATGTTTAGACTTTCTCGGAACTGCTTCAAATCAACTAGATATCTTTGTGCTGTAAATCTCCCAACAGCCAAATGTAAAAGCAGCAAACATCTCGCTGTATGTCCCACATCCAAAGTGCCAAGAGAGAGCTTGCTCTCCCTGTCTTTGAGTACTGTTTGCACTGTCCCGATTACCTCTTTGCTAACATTCTCTTCAGAGCTGCAGTGAAACCAGGAACCACGTGGAGAAGGCACCCACACTGAAAGTGCCTGGAGGGAACATTGGGGCTTCTTCTCAGTGTCTCTGATATAGGGTTTCACTGTCCCGGGAAACTCTCTGCTAACACCCTGCAGAGCGCTGTGCCCAATATACAGAAACGTCTTGCGGTATCTCCTACAGGGAAAGTGCCAGGAGGGAAAAGTGAGGATTATGTTTAGACTTTCTCGGAACTGCTTCAAATCAACTAGATATCTTTGTGCTCTAAATCTCCCAACAGCCAAATGTAAAAGCAGCAAACATCTCGCTGTATGTCCCACATCCAAAGTGCCAAGAGAGAGCTTGCTCTCCCTGTCTTTGAGTACTGTTTGCACTGTCCCGATTACCTCTTTGCTAACATTCTCTTCAGAGCTGCAGTGAAACCAGGAACCACGTGGAGAAGGCACCCACACTGAAAGTGCCTGGAGGGAACATTGGGGCTTCTTCTCAGTGTCTCTGATATAGGGTTTCACTGTCCCGGGAAACTCTCTGCTAACACCCTGCAGAGCGCTGTGCCCAATATACAGAAACGTCTTGCGGTATCCCCTACAGGGAAAGTGCCAGGAGGGAAAAGTGAGGATTATGTTTAGACTTTCTCGGAACTGCTTCAAATCAACTAGATATCTTTGTGCTGTAAATCTCCCAACAGCCAAATGTAAAAGCAGCAAACATCTCGCTGTATGTCCCACATCCAAAGTGCCAAGAGAGAGCTTGCTCTCCCTGTCTTTGAGTACTGTTTGCACTGTCCCGATTACCTCTTTGCTAACATTCTCTTCAGAGCTGCAGTGAAACCAGGAACCACGTGGAGAAGGCACCCACACTGAAAGTGCCTGGAGGGAACATTGGGGCTTCTTCTCAGTGTCTCTGACATAGGGTTTCACTGTCCCGGGAAAGTCTCTGCTAACACCCTGCACAGCGCTGTGCCCAATATACAGAAATGTCTTGCGGTATCCCCTACAGGGAAAGTGCCAGGAGGGAAAAGTGAGGAT